>NC_138785.1:12718714-12837573 GCF_965178545.1 Coloeus monedula | reverse complement strand
TCTTCATACAGTACAAGCAGTAAGCACCATACACAGTGATACCTTGACATTTGCCTGTAGCCTCTCGTGACTCCTACCATTGCCGTATTATAGTCATTCTTATCCAATCGCAAGAGTAAGCAAGTTACAATTTAAGCTTACCACGGAGAATTCTCAGACCCCCCACCACCGCCACCACCCCGCCCCCCCCACCAGCCCCCCCCACCGCCACCCCCCCCCAACCCCCCCCTTCTTCTTCTTGCTCCATCGGCATTTCTTGTTTGCCTGCGAGAGCTCTCTTTCTGGTAAAACCATGTTTTCTAGCTCCTTATGCCCTTCTTGAGACTTACTTGCTTGCTGAAAAACAGGTGCTTGTACCTGTAGTCACATACCGTTGTGCTAAGCATAGAAAAAATCTCCTTCCAACGCAATCTCCAACCTTTGCCTTCTCACTTATTCAGCGATCAGTGTTTCAGCAAAACACCTTGTGCTCTCTGTCAAAACGTGCTTCCATTTCTACCTCATGCTAAGTTTCTACATTCACGCATCTTTCTGCCAAGCCTACATAGCTGTGAAACTTTCTTCCCAAACTTTCATCCTCTCCAACAAGCTCGAGCTCCAAGGACACCCTTTGGCTTTCGCTGAGTGCGCGCTGCCCACGTAGCTCTCGCTGAGCCAAGTGGGCCAGGGGAGAAGCACTTGCTGCACGAGTGTTTCAAGGTGCACGGCTTTGAAGGCAGCACCACAATCCGGGCCACGAGAAGGGCTGAGGAAGAACGTGCTGTCGTCCTGGCACCTTTCTCCTGTGTGCGAGACGTTTAACTGAAGCTCTTCGCTCGTTCTCCATGAGAGCAACTGCTGGAGGCTGCCAAGGCAGCTGCGAGCACGAAAGCATAGCCGGGCGTCTGTCTTAGAAGAAAGGCGCAGAGCCGCAGTGGGACGCGCCCTTTCCGGAGGCTGCTTGGACAAGGGGTGCTTTAGGAAGGCCTTCTGCTTTGACGCCTGCTCCTGGCTGAGCTCTAGCTGCAGGGACTCTGCAAGGCTGAAGGACTAGGAGAGTGCCTATCTCCACGCTGTGCGGTGACGCGCTAGGGCTCCGCGTTGCCTTTTGCAGAAGCGAGGACGCCCTCAGCCGGCTCGGCTTGTGAACGAGCCCTTGCTGGACTTCTGCAACTTCGGTGCACTGCACACGCAAGCCCGCTGCTCTGCGGCTTCGTTCTTCGCCTCACGTTGTCCGCACAAAAGGGAAGCCCAGCGAGGGCACTGAACTTGGCCGCTTTTGCTCGTGCATGCTGCACGCAGCCACGCTGTAGCGTGCACGCTTTCTTTGCACAGCTCTAGAGGAGAAAGGCTCACGAAGGCTGTCTGCACTTCAGGCGGCTCTCTTGAAAGCTGTTTCTTGCATCGGCGAAGTTACAGCATTTCAGGGAGTGGGTATGCAGAGCCAGCCCTACAGCTGTCAGCTACAGCTCGGAGGCATACCGGGAGCCGCTTTCTGTTCAAGTTACAAAGCATTCTATCGTTTTCTTTGCTGAGTATCTTCATACAGTACAAGCAGTAAGCACCATACACAGTGATACCTTGACATTTGCCTGTAGCCTCTCGTGACTCCTACCATTGCCGTATTATAGTCATTCTTATCCAATCGCAAGAGTAAGCAAGTTACAATTTAAGCTTACCACGGACAATTCTCAGACCCCCCACCACCGCCACCCCCCCCCAACCCCCCCCTTCTTCTTCTTGCTCCATCGGCATTTCTTGTTTGCCTGCGAGAGCTCTCTTTCTGGTAAAACCATGTTTTCTAGCTCCTTATGCCCTTCTTGAGACTTACTTGCTTGCTGAAAAACAGGTGCTTGTACCTGTAGTCACATACCGTTGTGCTAAGCATAGAAAAAATCTCCTTCCAACGCAATCTCCAACCTTTGCCTTCTCACTTATTCAGCGATCAGTGTTTCAGCAAAACACCTTGTGCTCTCTGTCAAAACGTGCTTCCATTTCTACCTCATGCTAAGTTTCTACATTCACGCATCTTTCTGCCAAGCCTACATAGCTGTGAAACTTTCTTCCCAAACTTTCATCCTCTCCAACAAGCTCGAGCTCCAAGGACACCCTTTGGCTTTCGCTGAGTGCGCGCTGCCCACGTAGCTCTCGCTGAGCCAAGTGGGCCAGGGGAGAAGCACTTGCTGCACGAGTGTTTCAAGGTGCACGGCTTTGAAGGCAGCACCACAATCCGGGCCACGAGAAGGGCTGAGGAAGAACGTGCTGTCGTCCTGGCACCTTTCTCCTGTGTGCGAGACGTTTAACTGAAGCTCTTCGCTCGTTCTCCATGAGAGCAACTGCTGGAGGCTGCCAAGGCAGCTGCGAGCACGAAAGCATAGCCGGGCGTCTGTCTTAGAAGAAAGGCGCAGAGCCGCAGTGGGACGCGCCCTTTCCGGAGGCTGCTTGGACAAGGGGTGCTTTAGGAAGGCCTTCTGCTTTGACGCCTGCTCCTGGCTGAGCTCTAGCTGCAGGGACTCTGCAAGGCTGAAGGACTAGGAGAGTGCCTATCTCCACGCTGTGCGGTGACGCGCTAGGGCTCCGCGTTGCCTTTTGCAGAAGCGAGGACGCCCTCAGCCGGCTCGGCTTGTGAACGAGCCCTTGCTGGACTTCTGCAACTTCGGTGCACTGCACACGCAAGCCCGCTGCTCTGCGGCTTCGTTCTTCGCCTCACGTTGTCCGCACAAAAGGGAAGCCCAGCGAGGGCACTGAACTTGGCCGCTTTTGCTCGTGCATGCTGCACGCAGCCACGCTGTAGCGTGCACGCTTTCTTTGCACAGCTCTAGAGGAGAAAGGCTCACGAAGGCTGTCTGCACTTCAGGCGGCTCTCTTGAAAGCTGTTTCTTGCATCGGCGAAGTTACAGCATTTCAGGGAGTGGGTATGCAGAGCCAGCCCTACAGCTGTCAGCTACAGCTCGGAGGCATACCGGGAGCCGCTTTCTGTTCAAGTTACAAAGCATTCTATCGTTTTCTTTGCTGAGTATCTTCATACAGTACAAGCAGTAAGCACCATACACAGTGATACCTTGACATTTGCCTGTAGCCTCTCGTGACTCCTACCATTGCCGTATTATAGTCATTCTTATCCAATCGCAAGAGTAAGCAAGTTACAATTTAAGCTTACCACGGACAATTCTCAGACCCCCCACCACCGCCACCACCCCGCCCCCCCCCACCAACCCCCCCCACCGCCACCCCCCCCCAACCCCCCCCTTCTTCTTCTTGCTCCATCGGCATTTCTTGTTTGCCTGCGAGAGCTCTCTTTCTGGTAAAACCATGTTTTCTAGCTCCTTATGCCCTTCTTGAGACTTACTTGCTTGCTGAAAAACAGGTGCTTGTACCTGTAGTCACATACCGTTGTGCTAAGCATAGAAAAAATCTCCTTCCAACGCAATCTCCAACCTTTGCCTTCTCACTTATTCAGCGATCAGTGTTTCAGCAAAACACCTTGTGCTCTCTGTCAAAACGTGCTTCCATTTCTACCTCATGCTAAGTTTCTACATTCACGCATCTTTCTGCCAAGCCTACATAGCTGTGAAACTTTCTTCCCAAACTTTCATCCTCTCCAACAAGCTCGAGCTCCAAGGACACCCTTTGGCTTTCGCTGAGTGCGCGCTGCCCACGTAGCTCTCGCTGAGCCAAGTGGGCCAGGGGAGAAGCACTTGCTGCACGAGTGTTTCAAGGTGCACGGCTTTGAAGGCAGCACCACAATCCGGGCCACGAGAAGGGCTGAGGAAGAACGTGCTGTCGTCCTGGCACCTTTCTCCTGTGTGCGAGACGTTTAACTGAAGCTCTTCGCTCGTTCTCCATGAGAGCAACTGCTGGAGGCTGCCAAGGCAGCTGCGAGCACGAAAGCATAGCCGGGCGTCTGTCTTAGAAGAAAGGCGCAGAGCCGCAGTGGGACGCGCCCTTTCCGGAGGCTGCTTGGACAAGGGGTGCTTTAGGAAGGCCTTCTGCTTTGACGCCTGCTCCTGGCTGAGCTCTAGCTGCAGGGACTCTGCAAGGCTGAAGGACTAGGAGAGTGCCTATCTCCACGCTGTGCGGTGACGCGCTAGGGCTCCGCGTTGCCTTTTGCAGAAGCGAGGACGCCCTCAGCCGGCTCGGCTTGTGAACGAGCCCTTGCTGGACTTCTGCAACTTCGGTGCACTGCACACGCAAGCCCGCTGCTCTGCGGCTTCGTTCTTCGCCTCACGTTGTCCGCACAAAAGGGAAGCCCAGCGAGGGCACTGAACTTGGCCGCTTTTGCTCGTGCATGCTGCACGCAGCCACGCTGTAGCGTGCACGCTTTCTTTGCACAGCTCTAGAGGAGAAAGGCTCACGAAGGCTGTCTGCACTTCAGGCGGCTCTCTTGAAAGCTGTTTCTTGCATCGGCGAAGTTACAGCATTTCAGGGAGTGGGTATGCAGAGCCAGCCCTACAGCTGTCAGCTACAGCTCGGAGGCATACCGGGAGCCGCTTTCTGTTCAAGTTACAAAGCATTCTATCGTTTTCTTTGCTGAGTATCTTCATACAGTACAAGCAGTAAGCACCATACACAGTGATACCTTGACATTTGCCTGTAGCCTCTCGTGACTCCTACCATTGCCGTATTATAGTCATTCTTATCCAATCGCAAGAGTAAGCAAGTTACAATTTAAGCTTACCACGGAGAATTCTCAGACCCCCCACCACCGCCACCACCCCGCCCCCCCCACCAACCCCCCCCACCGCCACCCCCCCCCAACCCCCCCCTTCTTCTTCTTGCTCCATCGGCATTTCTTGTTTGCCTGCGAGAGCTCTCTTTCTGGTAAAACCATGTTTTCTAGCTCCTTATGCCCTTCTTGAGACTTACTTGCTTGCTGAAAAACAGGTGCTTGTACCTGTAGTCACATACCGTTGTGCTAAGCATAGAAAAAATCTCCTTCCAACGCAATCTCCAACCTTTGCCTTCTCACTTATTCAGCGATCAGTGTTTCAGCAAAACACCTTGTGCTCTCTGTCAAAACGTGCTTCCATTTCTACCTCATGCTAAGTTTCTACATTCACGCATCTTTCTGCCAAGCCTACATAGCTGTGAAACTTTCTTCCCAAACTTTCATCCTCTCCAACAAGCTCGAGCTCCAAGGACACCCTTTGGCTTTCGCTGAGTGCGCGCTGCCCACGTAGCTCTCGCTGAGCCAAGTGGGCCAGGGGAGAAGCACTTGCTGCACGAGTGTTTCAAGGTGCACGGCTTTGAAGGCAGCACCACAATCCGGGCCACGAGAAGGGCTGAGGAAGAACGTGCTGTCGTCCTGGCACCTTTCTCCTGTGTGCGAGACGTTTAACTGAAGCTCTTCGCTCGTTCTCCATGAGAGCAACTGCTGGAGGCTGCCAAGGCAGCTGCGAGCACGAAAGCATAGCCGGGCGTCTGTCTTAGAAGAAAGGCGCAGAGCCGCAGTGGGACGCGCCCTTTCCGGAGGCTGCTTGGACAAGGGGTGCTTTAGGAAGGCCTTCTGCTTTGACGCCTGCTCCTGGCTGAGCTCTAGCTGCAGGGACTCTGCAAGGCTGAAGGACTAGGAGAGTGCCTATCTCCACGCTGTGCGGTGACGCGCTAGGGCTCCGCGTTGCCTTTTGCAGAAGCGAGGACGCCCTCAGCCGGCTCGGCTTGTGAACGAGCCCTTGCTGGACTTCTGCAACTTCGGTGCACTGCACACGCAAGCCCGCTGCTCTGCGGCTTCGTTCTTCGCCTCACGTTGTCCGCACAAAAGGGAAGCCCAGCGAGGGCACTGAACTTGGCCGCTTTTGCTCGTGCATGCTGCACGCAGCCACGCTGTAGCGTGCACGCTTTCTTTGCACAGCTCTAGAGGAGAAAGGCTCACGAAGGCTGTCTGCACTTCAGGCGGCTCTCTTGAAAGCTGTTTCTTGCATCGGCGAAGTTACAGCATTTCAGGGAGTGGGTATGCAGAGCCAGCCCTACAGCTGTCAGCTACAGCTCGGAGGCATACCGGGAGCCGCTTTCTGTTCAAGTTACAAAGCATTCTATCGTTTTCTTTGCTGAGTATCTTCATACAGTACAAGCAGTAAGCACCATACACAGTGATACCTTGACATTTGCCTGTAGCCTCTCGTGACTCCTACCATTGCCGTATTATAGTCATTCTTATCCAATCGCAAGAGTAAGCAAGTTACAATTTAAGCTTACCACGGAGAATTCTCAGACCCCCCACCACCGCCACCACCCCGCCCCCCCCCACCAACCCCCCCCACCGCCACCCCCCCCCAACCCCCCCCTTCTTCTTCTTGCTCCATCGGCATTTCTTGTTTGCCTGCGAGAGCTCTCTTTCTGGTAAAACCATGTTTTCTAGCTCCTTATGCCCTTCTTGAGACTTACTTGCTTGCTGAAAAACAGGTGCTTGTACCTGTAGTCACATACCGTTGTGCTAAGCATAGAAAAAATCTCCTTCCAACGCAATCTCCAACCTTTGCCTTCTCACTTATTCAGCGATCAGTGTTTCAGCAAAACACCTTGTGCTCTCTGTCAAAACGTGCTTCCATTTCTACCTCATGCTAAGTTTCTACATTCACGCATCTTTCTGCCAAGCCTACATAGCTGTGAAACTTTCTTCCCAAACTTTCATCCTCTCCAACAAGCTCGAGCTCCAAGGACACCCTTTGGCTTTCGCTGAGTGCGCGCTGCCCACGTAGCTCTCGCTGAGCCAAGTGGGCCAGGGGAGAAGCACTTGCTGCACGAGTGTTTCAAGGTGCACGGCTTTGAAGGCAGCACCACAATCCGGGCCACGAGAAGGGCTGAGGAAGAACGTGCTGTCGTCCTGGCACCTTTCTCCTGTGTGCGAGACGTTTAACTGAAGCTCTTCGCTCGTTCTCCATGAGAGCAACTGCTGGAGGCTGCCAAGGCAGCTGCGAGCACGAAAGCATAGCCGGGCGTCTGTCTTAGAAGAAAGGCGCAGAGCCGCAGTGGGACGCGCCCTTTCCGGAGGCTGCTTGGACAAGGGGTGCTTTAGGAAGGCCTTCTGCTTTGACGCCTGCTCCTGGCTGAGCTCTAGCTGCAGGGACTCTGCAAGGCTGAAGGACTAGGAGAGTGCCTATCTCCACGCTGTGCGGTGACGCGCTAGGGCTCCGCGTTGCCTTTTGCAGAAGCGAGGACGCCCTCAGCCGGCTCGGCTTGTGAACGAGCCCTTGCTGGACTTCTGCAACTTCGGTGCACTGCACACGCAAGCCCGCTGCTCTGCGGCTTCGTTCTTCGCCTCACGTTGTCCGCACAAAAGGGAAGCCCAGCGAGGGCACTGAACTTGGCCGCTTTTGCTCGTGCATGCTGCACGCAGCCACGCTGTAGCGTGCACGCTTTCTTTGCACAGCTCTAGAGGAGAAAGGCTCACGAAGGCTGTCTGCACTTCAGGCGGCTCTCTTGAAAGCTGTTTCTTGCATCGGCGAAGTTACAGCATTTCAGGGAGTGGGTATGCAGAGCCAGCCCTACAGCTGTCAGCTACAGCTCGGAGGCATACCGGGAGCCGCTTTCTGTTCAAGTTACAAAGCATTCTATCGTTTTCTTTGCTGAGTATCTTCATACAGTACAAGCAGTAAGCACCATACACAGTGATACCTTGACATTTGCCTGTAGCCTCTCGTGACTCCTACCATTGCCGTATTATAGTCATTCTTATCCAATCGCAAGAGTAAGCAAGTTACAATTTAAGCTTACCACGGAGAATTCTCAGACCCCCCACCACCGCCACCACCCCGCCCCCCCCACCAGCCCCCCCCACCGCCACCCCCCCCCAACCCCCCCCTTCTTCTTCTTGCTCCATCGGCATTTCTTGTTTGCCTGCGAGAGCTCTCTTTCTGGTAAAACCATGTTTTCTAGCTCCTTATGCCCTTCTTGAGACTTACTTGCTTGCTGAAAAACAGGTGCTTGTACCTGTAGTCACATACCGTTGTGCTAAGCATAGAAAAAATCTCCTTCCAACGCAATCTCCAACCTTTGCCTTCTCACTTATTCAGCGATCAGTGTTTCAGCAAAACACCTTGTGCTCTCTGTCAAAACGTGCTTCCATTTCTACCTCATGCTAAGTTTCTACATTCACGCATCTTTCTGCCAAGCCTACATAGCTGTGGAACTTTCTTCCCAAACTTTCATCCTCTCCAACAAGCTCGAGCTCCAAGGACACCCTTTGGCTTTCGCTGAGTGCGCGCTGCCCACGTAGCTCTCGCTGAGCCAAGTGGGCCAGGGGAGAAGCACTTGCTGCACGAGTGTTTCAAGGTGCACGGCTTTGAAGGCAGCACCACAATCCGGGCCACGAGAAGGGCTGAGGAAGAACGTGCTGTCGTCCTGGCACCTTTCTCCTGTGTGCGAGACGTTTAACTGAAGCTCTTCGCTCGTTCTCCATGAGAGCAACTGCTGGAGGCTGCCAAGGCAGCTGCGAGCACGAAAGCATAGCCGGGCGTCTGTCTTAGAAGAAAGGCGCAGAGCCGCAGTGGGACGCGCCCTTTCCGGAGGCTGCTTGGACAAGGGGTGCTTTAGGAAGGCCTTCTGCTTTGACGCCTGCTCCTGGCTGAGCTCTAGCTGCAGGGACTCTGCAAGGCTGAAGGACTAGGAGAGTGCCTATCTCCACGCTGTGCGGTGACGCGCTAGGGCTCCGCGTTGCCTTTTGCAGAAGCGAGGACGCCCTCAGCCGGCTCGGCTTGTGAACGAGCCCTTGCTGGACTTCTGCAACTTCGGTGCACTGCACACGCAAGCCCGCTGCTCTGCGGCTTCGTTCTTCGCCTCACGTTGTCCGCACAAAAGGGAAGCCCAGCGAGGGCACTGAACTTGGCCGCTTTTGCTCGTGCATGCTGCACGCAGCCACGCTGTAGCGTGCACGCTTTCTTTGCACAGCTCTAGAGGAGAAAGGCTCACGAAGGCTGTCTGCACTTCAGGCGGCTCTCTTGAAAGCTGTTTCTTGCATCGGCGAAGTTACAGCATTTCAGGGAGTGGGTATGCAGAGCCAGCCCTACAGCTGTCAGCTACAGCTCGGAGGCATACCGGGAGCCGCTTTCTGTTCAAGTTACAAAGCATTCTATCGTTTTCTTTGCTGAGTATCTTCATACAGTACAAGCAGTAAGCACCATACACAGTGATACCTTGACATTTGCCTGTAGCCTCTCGTGACTCCTACCATTGCCGTATTATAGTCATTCTTATCCAATCGCAAGAGTAAGCAAGTTACAATTTAAGCTTACCACGGAGAATTCTCAGACCCCCCACCACCGCCACCACCCCGCCCCCCCCACCAGCCCCCCCCACCGCCACCCCCCCCCAACCCCCCCCTTCTTCTTCTTGCTCCATCGGCATTTCTTGTTTGCCTGCGAGAGCTCTCTTTCTGGTAAAACCATGTTTTCTAGCTCCTTATGCCCTTCTTGAGACTTACTTGCTTGCTGAAAAACAGGTGCTTGTACCTGTAGTCACATACCGTTGTGCTAAGCATAGAAAAAATCTCCTTCCAACGCAATCTCCAACCTTTGCCTTCTCACTTATTCAGCGATCAGTGTTTCAGCAAAACACCTTGTGCTCTCTGTCAAAACGTGCTTCCATTTCTACCTCATGCTAAGTTTCTACATTCACGCATCTTTCTGCCAAGCCTACATAGCTGTGAAACTTTCTTCCCAAACTTTCATCCTCTCCAACAAGCTCGAGCTCCAAGGACACCCTTTGGCTTTCGCTGAGTGCGCGCTGCCCACGTAGCTCTCGCTGAGCCAAGTGGGCCAGGGGAGAAGCACTTGCTGCACGAGTGTTTCAAGGTGCACGGCTTTGAAGGCAGCACCACAATCCGGGCCACGAGAAGGGCTGAGGAAGAACGTGCTGTCGTCCTGGCACCTTTCTCCTGTGTGCGAGACGTTTAACTGAAGCTCTTCGCTCGTTCTCCATGAGAGCAACTGCTGGAGGCTGCCAAGGCAGCTGCGAGCACGAAAGCATAGCCGGGCGTCTGTCTTAGAAGAAAGGCGCAGAGCCGCAGTGGGACGCGCCCTTTCCGGAGGCTGCTTGGACAAGGGGTGCTTTAGGAAGGCCTTCTGCTTTGACGCCTGCTCCTGGCTGAGCTCTAGCTGCAGGGACTCTGCAAGGCTGAAGGACTAGGAGAGTGCCTATCTCCACGCTGTGCGGTGACGCGCTAGGGCTCCGCGTTGCCTTTTGCAGAAGCGAGGACGCCCTCAGCCGGCTCGGCTTGTGAACGAGCCCTTGCTGGACTTCTGCAACTTCGGTGCACTGCACACGCAAGCCCGCTGCTCTGCGGCTTCGTTCTTCGCCTCACGTTGTCCGCACAAAAGGGAAGCCCAGCGAGGGCACTGAACTTGGCCGCTTTTGCTCGTGCATGCTGCACGCAGCCACGCTGTAGCGTGCACGCTTTCTTTGCACAGCTCTAGAGGAGAAAGGCTCACGAAGGCTGTCTGCACTTCAGGCGGCTCTCTTGAAAGCTGTTTCTTGCATCGGCGAAGTTACAGCATTTCAGGGAGTGGGTATGCAGAGCCAGCCCTACAGCTGTCAGCTACAGCTCGGAGGCATACCGGGAGCCGCTTTCTGTTCAAGTTACAAAGCATTCTATCGTTTTCTTTGCTGAGTATCTTCATACAGTACAAGCAGTAAGCACCATACACAGTGATACCTTGACATTTGCCTGTAGCCTCTCGTGACTCCTACCATTGCCGTATTATAGTCATTCTTATCCAATCGCAAGAGTAAGCAAGTTACAATTTAAGCTTACCACGGACAATTCTCAGACCCCCCACCACCGCCACCCCCCCCCAACCCCCCCCTTCTTCTTCTTGCTCCATCGGCATTTCTTGTTTGCCTGCGAGAGCTCTCTTTCTGGTAAAACCATGTTTTCTAGCTCCTTATGCCCTTCTTGAGACTTACTTGCTTGCTGAAAAACAGGTGCTTGTACCTGTAGTCACATACCGTTGTGCTAAGCATAGAAAAAATCTCCTTCCAACGCAATCTCCAACCTTTGCCTTCTCACTTATTCAGCGATCAGTGTTTCAGCAAAACACCTTGTGCTCTCTGTCAAAACGTGCTTCCATTTCTACCTCATGCTAAGTTTCTACATTCACGCATCTTTCTGCCAAGCCTACATAGCTGTGAAACTTTCTTCCCAAACTTTCATCCTCTCCAACAAGCTCGAGCTCCAAGGACACCCTTTGGCTTTCGCTGAGTGCGCGCTGCCCACGTAGCTCTCGCTGAGCCAAGTGGGCCAGGGGAGAAGCACTTGCTGCACGAGTGTTTCAAGGTGCACGGCTTTGAAGGCAGCACCACAATCCGGGCCACGAGAAGGGCTGAGGAAGAACGTGCTGTCGTCCTGGCACCTTTCTCCTGTGTGCGAGACGTTTAACTGAAGCTCTTCGCTCGTTCTCCATGAGAGCAACTGCTGGAGGCTGCCAAGGCAGCTGCGAGCACGAAAGCATAGCCGGGCGTCTGTCTTAGAAGAAAGGCGCAGAGCCGCAGTGGGACGCGCCCTTTCCGGAGGCTGCTTGGACAAGGGGTGCTTTAGGAAGGCCTTCTGCTTTGACGCCTGCTCCTGGCTGAGCTCTAGCTGCAGGGACTCTGCAAGGCTGAAGGACTAGGAGAGTGCCTATCTCCACGCTGTGCGGTGACGCGCTAGGGCTCCGCGTTGCCTTTTGCAGAAGCGAGGACGCCCTCAGCCGGCTCGGCTTGTGAACGAGCCCTTGCTGGACTTCTGCAACTTCGGTGCACTGCACACGCAAGCCCGCTGCTCTGCGGCTTCGTTCTTCGCCTCACGTTGTCCGCACAAAAGGGAAGCCCAGCGAGGGCACTGAACTTGGCCGCTTTTGCTCGTGCATGCTGCACGCAGCCACGCTGTAGCGTGCACGCTTTCTTTGCACAGCTCTAGAGGAGAAAGGCTCACGAAGGCTGTCTGCACTTCAGGCGGCTCTCTTGAAAGCTGTTTCTTGCATCGGCGAAGTTACAGCATTTCAGGGAGTGGGTATGCAGAGCCAGCCCTACAGCTGTCAGCTACAGCTCGGAGGCATACCGGGAGCCGCTTTCTGTTCAAGTTACAAAGCATTCTATCGTTTTCTTTGCTGAGTATCTTCATACAGTACAAGCAGTAAGCACCATACACAGTGATACCTTGACATTTGCCTGTAGCCTCTCGTGACTCCTACCATTGCCGTATTATAGTCATTCTTATCCAATCGCAAGAGTAAGCAAGTTACAATTTAAGCTTACCACGGAGAATTCTCAGACCCCCCACCACCGCCACCACCCCGCCCCCCCCCACCAACCCCCCCCACCGCCACCCCCCCCCAACCCCCCCCTTCTTCTTCTTGCTCCATCGGCATTTCTTGTTTGCCTGCGAGAGCTCTCTTTCTGGTAAAACCATGTTTTCTAGCTCCTTATGCCCTTCTTGAGACTTACTTGCTTGCTGAAAAACAGGTGCTTGTACCTGTAGTCACATACCGTTGTGCTAAGCATAGAAAAAATCTCCTTCCAACGCAATCTCCAACCTTTGCCTTCTCACTTATTCAGCGATCAGTGTTTCAGCAAAACACCTTGTGCTCTCTGTCAAAACGTGCTTCCATTTCTACCTCATGCTAAGTTTCTACATTCACGCATCTTTCTGCCAAGCCTACATAGCTGTGAAACTTTCTTCCCAAACTTTCATCCTCTCCAACAAGCTCGAGCTCCAAGGACACCCTTTGGCTTTCGCTGAGTGCGCGCTGCCCACGTAGCTCTCGCTGAGCCAAGTGGGCCAGGGGAGAAGCACTTGCTGCACGAGTGTTTCAAGGTGCACGGCTTTGAAGGCAGCACCACAATCCGGGCCACGAGAAGGGCTGAGGAAGAACGTGCTGTCGTCCTGGCACCTTTCTCCTGTGTGCGAGACGTTTAACTGAAGCTCTTCGCTCGTTCTCCATGAGAGCAACTGCTGGAGGCTGCCAAGGCAGCTGCGAGCACGAAAGCATAGCCGGGCGTCTGTCTTAGAAGAAAGGCGCAGAGCCGCAGTGGGACGCGCCCTTTCCGGAGGCTGCTTGGACAAGGGGTGCTTTAGGAAGGCCTTCTGCTTTGACGCCTGCTCCTGGCTGAGCTCTAGCTGCAGGGACTCTGCAAGGCTGAAGGACTAGGAGAGTGCCTATCTCCACGCTGTGCGGTGACGCGCTAGGGCTCCGCGTTGCCTTTTGCAGAAGCGAGGACGCCCTCAGCCGGCTCGGCTTGTGAACGAGCCCTTGCTGGACTTCTGCAACTTCGGTGCACTGCACACGCAAGCCCGCTGCTCTGCGGCTTCGTTCTTCGCCTCACGTTGTCCGCACAAAAGGGAAGCCCAGCGAGGGCACTGAACTTGGCCGCTTTTGCTCGTGCATGCTGCACGCAGCCACGCTGTAGCGTGCACGCTTTCTTTGCACAGCTCTAGAGGAGAAAGGCTCACGAAGGCTGTCTGCACTTCAGGCGGCTCTCTTGAAAGCTGTTTCTTGCATCGGCGAAGTTACAGCATTTCAGGGAGTGGGTATGCAGAGCCAGCCCTACAGCTGTCAGCTACAGCTCGGAGGCATACCGGGAGCCGCTTTCTGTTCAAGTTACAAAGCATTCTATCGTTTTCTTTGCTGAGTATCTTCATACAGTACAAGCAGTAAGCACCATACACAGTGATACCTTGACATTTGCCTGTAGCCTCTCGTGACTCCTACCATTGCCGTATTATAGTCATTCTTATCCAATCGCAAGAGTAAGCAAGTTACAATTTAAGCTTACCACGGAGAATTCTCAGACCCCCCACCACCGCCACCACCCCGCCCCCCCCACCAACCCCCCCCACCGCCACCCCCCCCCAACCCCCCCCTTCTTCTTCTTGCTCCATCGGCATTTCTTGTTTGCCTGCGAGAGCTCTCTTTCTGGTAAAACCATGTTTTCTAGCTCCTTATGCCCTTCTTGAGACTTACTTGCTTGCTGAAAAACAGGTGCTTGTACCTGTAGTCACATACCGTTGTGCTAAGCATAGAAAAAATCTCCTTCCAACGCAATCTCCAACCTTTGCCTTCTCACTTATTCAGCGATCAGTGTTTCAGCAAAACACCTTGTGCTCTCTGTCAAAACGTGCTTCCATTTCTACCTCATGCTAAGTTTCTACATTCACGCATCTTTCTGCCAAGCCTACATAGCTGTGAAACTTTCTTCCCAAACTTTCATCCTCTCCAACAAGCTCGAGCTCCAAGGACACCCTTTGGCTTTCGCTGAGTGCGCGCTGCCCACGTAGCTCTCGCTGAGCCAAGTGGGCCAGGGGAGAAGCACTTGCTGCACGAGTGTTTCAAGGTGCACGGCTTTGAAGGCAGCACCACAATCCGGGCCACGAGAAGGGCTGAGGAAGAACGTGCTGTCGTCCTGGCACCTTTCTCCTGTGTGCGAGACGTTTAACTGAAGCTCTTCGCTCGTTCTCCATGAGAGCAACTGCTGGAGGCTGCCAAGGCAGCTGCGAGCACGAAAGCATAGCCGGGCGTCTGTCTTAGAAGAAAGGCGCAGAGCCGCAGTGGGACGCGCCCTTTCCGGAGGCTGCTTGGACAAGGGGTGCTTTAGGAAGGCCTTCTGCTTTGACGCCTGCTCCTGGCTGAGCTCTAGCTGCAGGGACTCTGCAAGGCTGAAGGACTAGGAGAGTGCCTATCTCCACGCTGTGCGGTGACGCGCTAGGGCTCCGCGTTGCCTTTTGCAGAAGCGAGGACGCCCTCAGCCGGCTCGGCTTGTGAACGAGCCCTTGCTGGACTTCTGCAACTTCGGTGCACTGCACACGCAAGCCCGCTGCTCTGCGGCTTCGTTCTTCGCCTCACGTTGTCCGCACAAAAGGGAAGCCCAGCGAGGGCACTGAACTTGGCCGCTTTTGCTCGTGCATGCTGCACGCAGCCACGCTGTAGCGTGCACGCTTTCTTTGCACAGCTCTAGAGGAGAAAGGCTCACGAAGGCTGTCTGCACTTCAGGCGGCTCTCTTGAAAGCTGTTTCTTGCATCGGCGAAGTTACAGCATTTCAGGGAGTGGGTATGCAGAGCCAGCCCTACAGCTGTCAGCTACAGCTCGGAGGCATACCGGGAGCCGCTTTCTGTTCAAGTTACAAAGCATTCTATCGTTTTCTTTGCTGAGTATCTTCATACAGTACAAGCAGTAAGCACCATACACAGTGATACCTTGACATTTGCCTGTAGCCTCTCGTGACTCCTACCATTGCCGTATTATAGTCATTCTTATCCAATCGCAAGAGTAAGCAAGTTACAATTTAAGCTTACCACGGAGAATTCTCAGACCCCCCCCACCGCCACCCCCCCCAACCCCCCCCTTCTTCTTCTTGCTCCATCGGCATTTCTTGTTTGCCTGCGAGAGCTCTCTTTCTGGTAAAACCATGTTTTCTAGCTCCTTATGCCCTTCTTGAGACTTACTTGCTTGCTGAAAAACAGGTGCTTGTACCTGTAGTCACATACCGTTGTGCTAAGCATAGAAAAAATCTCCTTCCAACGCAATCTCCAACCTTTGCCTTCTCACTTATTCAGCGATCAGTGTTTCAGCAAAACACCTTGTGCTCTCTGTCAAAACGTGCTTCCATTTCTACCTCATGCTAAGTTTCTACATTCACGCATCTTTCTGCCAAGCCTACATAGCTGTGGAACTTTCTTCCCAAACTTTCATCCTCTCCAACAAGCTCGAGCTCCAAGGACACCCTTTGGCTTTCGCTGAGTGCGCGCTGCCCACGTAGCTCTCGCTGAGCCAAGTGGGCCAGGGGAGAAGCACTTGCTGCACGAGTGTTTCAAGGTGCACGGCTTTGAAGGCAGCACCACAATCCGGGCCACGAGAAGGGCTGAGGAAGAACGTGCTGTCGTCCTGGCACCTTTCTCCTGTGTGCGAGACGTTTAACTGAAGCTCTTCGCTCGTTCTCCATGAGAGCAACTGCTGGAGGCTGCCAAGGCAGCTGCGAGCACGAAAGCATAGCCGGGCGTCTGTCTTAGAAGAAAGGCGCAGAGCCGCAGTGGGACGCGCCCTTTCCGGAGGCTGCTTGGACAAGGGGTGCTTTAGGAAGGCCTTCTGCTTTGACGCCTGCTCCTGGCTGAGCTCTAGCTGCAGGGACTCTGCAAGGCTGAAGGACTAGGAGAGTGCCTATCTCCACGCTGTGCGGTGACGCGCTAGGGCTCCGCGTTGCCTTTTGCAGAAGCGAGGACGCCCTCAGCCGGCTCGGCTTGTGAACGAGCCCTTGCTGGACTTCTGCAACTTCGGTGCACTGCACACGCAAGCCCGCTGCTCTGCGGCTTCGTTCTTCGCCTCACGTTGTCCGCACAAAAGGGAAGCCCAGCGAGGGCACTGAACTTGGCCGCTTTTGCTCGTGCATGCTGCACGCAGCCACGCTGTAGCGTGCACGCTTTCTTTGCACAGCTCTAGAGGAGAAAGGCTCACGAAGGCTGTCTGCACTTCAGGCGGCTCTCTTGAAAGCTGTTTCTTGCATCGGCGAAGTTACAGCATTTCAGGGAGTGGGTATGCAGAGCCAGCCCTACAGCTGTCAGCTACAGCTCGGAGGCATACCGGGAGCCGCTTTCTGTTCAAGTTACAAAGCATTCTATCGTTTTCTTTGCTGAGTATCTTCATACAGTACAAGCAGTAAGCACCATACACAGTGATACCTTGACATTTGCCTGTAGCCTCTCGTGACTCCTACCATTGCCGTATTATAGTCATTCTTATCCAATCGCAAGAGTAAGCAAGTTACAATTTAAGCTTACCACGGAGAATTCTCAGACCCCCCACCACCGCCACCACCCCGCCCCCCCCACCAGCCCCCCCCACCGCCACCCCCCCCCAACCCCCCCCTTCTTCTTCTTGCTCCATCGGCATTTCTTGTTTGCCTGCGAGAGCTCTCTTTCTGGTAAAACCATGTTTTCTAGCTCCTTATGCCCTTCTTGAGACTTACTTGCTTGCTGAAAAACAGGTGCTTGTACCTGTAGTCACATACCGTTGTGCTAAGCATAGAAAAAATCTCCTTCCAACGCAATCTCCAACCTTTGCCTTCTCACTTATTCAGCGATCAGTGTTTCAGCAAAACACCTTGTGCTCTCTGTCAAAACGTGCTTCCATTTCTACCTCATGCTAAGTTTCTACATTCACGCATCTTTCTGCCAAGCCTACATAGCTGTGAAACTTTCTTCCCAAACTTTCATCCTCTCCAACAAGCTCGAGCTCCAAGGACACCCTTTGGCTTTCGCTGAGTGCGCGCTGCCCACGTAGCTCTCGCTGAGCCAAGTGGGCCAGGGGAGAAGCACTTGCTGCACGAGTGTTTCAAGGTGCACGGCTTTGAAGGCAGCACCACAATCCGGGCCACGAGAAGGGCTGAGGAAGAACGTGCTGTCGTCCTGGCACCTTTCTCCTGTGTGCGAGACGTTTAACTGAAGCTCTTCGCTCGTTCTCCATGAGAGCAACTGCTGGAGGCTGCCAAGGCAGCTGCGAGCACGAAAGCATAGCCGGGCGTCTGTCTTAGAAGAAAGGCGCAGAGCCGCAGTGGGACGCGCCCTTTCCGGAGGCTGCTTGGACAAGGGGTGCTTTAGGAAGGCCTTCTGCTTTGACGCCTGCTCCTGGCTGAGCTCTAGCTGCAGGGACTCTGCAAGGCTGAAGGACTAGGAGAGTGCCTATCTCCACGCTGTGCGGTGACGCGCTAGGGCTCCGCGTTGCCTTTTGCAGAAGCGAGGACGCCCTCAGCCGGCTCGGCTTGTGAACGAGCCCTTGCTGGACTTCTGCAACTTCGGTGCACTGCACACGCAAGCCCGCTGCTCTGCGGCTTCGTTCTTCGCCTCACGTTGTCCGCACAAAAGGGAAGCCCAGCGAGGGCACTGAACTTGGCCGCTTTTGCTCGTGCATGCTGCACGCAGCCACGCTGTAGCGTGCACGCTTTCTTTGCACAGCTCTAGAGGAGAAAGGCTCACGAAGGCTGTCTGCACTTCAGGCGGCTCTCTTGAAAGCTGTTTCTTGCATCGGCGAAGTTACAGCATTTCAGGGAGTGGGTATGCAGAGCCAGCCCTACAGCTGTCAGCTACAGCTCGGAGGCATACCGGGAGCCGCTTTCTGTTCAAGTTACAAAGCATTCTATCGTTTTCTTTGCTGAGTATCTTCATACAGTACAAGCAGTAAGCACCATACACAGTGATACCTTGACATTTGCCTGTAGCCTCTCGTGACTCCTACCATTGCCGTATTATAGTCATTCTTATCCAATCGCAAGAGTAAGCAAGTTACAATTTAAGCTTACCACGGACAATTCTCAGACCCCCCACCACCGCCACCCCCCCCCAACCCCCCCCTTCTTCTTCTTGCTCCATCGGCATTTCTTGTTTGCCTGCGAGAGCTCTCTTTCTGGTAAAACCATGTTTTCTAGCTCCTTATGCCCTTCTTGAGACTTACTTGCTTGCTGAAAAACAGGTGCTTGTACCTGTAGTCACATACCGTTGTGCTAAGCATAGAAAAAATCTCCTTCCAACGCAATCTCCAACCTTTGCCTTCTCACTTATTCAGCGATCAGTGTTTCAGCAAAACACCTTGTGCTCTCTGTCAAAACGTGCTTCCATTTCTACCTCATGCTAAGTTTCTACATTCACGCATCTTTCTGCCAAGCCTACATAGCTGTGAAACTTTCTTCCCAAACTTTCATCCTCTCCAACAAGCTCGAGCTCCAAGGACACCCTTTGGCTTTCGCTGAGTGCGCGCTGCCCACGTAGCTCTCGCTGAGCCAAGTGGGCCAGGGGAGAAGCACTTGCTGCACGAGTGTTTCAAGGTGCACGGCTTTGAAGGCAGCACCACAATCCGGGCCACGAGAAGGGCTGAGGAAGAACGTGCTGTCGTCCTGGCACCTTTCTCCTGTGTGCGAGACGTTTAACTGAAGCTCTTCGCTCGTTCTCCATGAGAGCAACTGCTGGAGGCTGCCAAGGCAGCTGCGAGCACGAAAGCATAGCCGGGCGTCTGTCTTAGAAGAAAGGCGCAGAGCCGCAGTGGGACGCGCCCTTTCCGGAGGCTGCTTGGACAAGGGGTGCTTTAGGAAGGCCTTCTGCTTTGACGCCTGCTCCTGGCTGAGCTCTAGCTGCAGGGACTCTGCAAGGCTGAAGGACTAGGAGAGTGCCTATCTCCACGCTGTGCGGTGACGCGCTAGGGCTCCGCGTTGCCTTTTGCAGAAGCGAGGACGCCCTCAGCCGGCTCGGCTTGTGAACGAGCCCTTGCTGGACTTCTGCAACTTCGGTGCACTGCACACGCAAGCCCGCTGCTCTGCGGCTTCGTTCTTCGCCTCACGTTGTCCGCACAAAAGGGAAGCCCAGCGAGGGCACTGAACTTGGCCGCTTTTGCTCGTGCATGCTGCACGCAGCCACGCTGTAGCGTGCACGCTTTCTTTGCACAGCTCTAGAGGAGAAAGGCTCACGAAGGCTGTCTGCACTTCAGGCGGCTCTCTTGAAAGCTGTTTCTTGCATCGGCGAAGTTACAGCATTTCAGGGAGTGGGTATGCAGAGCCAGCCCTACAGCTGTCAGCTACAGCTCGGAGGCATACCGGGAGCCGCTTTCTGTTCAAGTTACAAAGCATTCTATCGTTTTCTTTGCTGAGTATCTTCATACAGTACAAGCAGTAAGCACCATACACAGTGATACCTTGACATTTGCCTGTAGCCTCTCGTGACTCCTACCATTGCCGTATTATAGTCATTCTTATCCAATCGCAAGAGTAAGCAAGTTACAATTTAAGCTTACCACGGAGAATTCTCAGACCCCCCACCACCGCCACCACCCCGCCCCCCCCCACCAACCCCCCCCACCGCCACCCCCCCCCAACCCCCCCCTTCTTCTTCTTGCTCCATCGGCATTTCTTGTTTGCCTGCGAGAGCTCTCTTTCTGGTAAAACCATGTTTTCTAGCTCCTTATGCCCTTCTTGAGACTTACTTGCTTGCTGAAAAACAGGTGCTTGTACCTGTAGTCACATACCGTTGTGCTAAGCATAGAAAAAATCTCCTTCCAACGCAATCTCCAACCTTTGCCTTCTCACTTATTCAGCGATCAGTGTTTCAGCAAAACACCTTGTGCTCTCTGTCAAAACGTGCTTCCATTTCTACCTCATGCTAAGTTTCTACATTCACGCATCTTTCTGCCAAGCCTACATAGCTGTGAAACTTTCTTCCCAAACTTTCATCCTCTCCAACAAGCTCGAGCTCCAAGGACACCCTTTGGCTTTCGCTGAGTGCGCGCTGCCCACGTAGCTCTCGCTGAGCCAAGTGGGCCAGGGGAGAAGCACTTGCTGCACGAGTGTTTCAAGGTGCACGGCTTTGAAGGCAGCACCACAATCCGGGCCACGAGAAGGGCTGAGGAAGAACGTGCTGTCGTCCTGGCACCTTTCTCCTGTGTGCGAGACGTTTAACTGAAGCTCTTCGCTCGTTCTCCATGAGAGCAACTGCTGGAGGCTGCCAAGGCAGCTGCGAGCACGAAAGCATAGCCGGGCGTCTGTCTTAGAAGAAAGGCGCAGAGCCGCAGTGGGACGCGCCCTTTCCGGAGGCTGCTTGGACAAGGGGTGCTTTAGGAAGGCCTTCTGCTTTGACGCCTGCTCCTGGCTGAGCTCTAGCTGCAGGGACTCTGCAAGGCTGAAGGACTAGGAGAGTGCCTATCTCCACGCTGTGCGGTGACGCGCTAGGGCTCCGCGTTGCCTTTTGCAGAAGCGAGGACGCCCTCAGCCGGCTCGGCTTGTGAACGAGCCCTTGCTGGACTTCTGCAACTTCGGTGCACTGCACACGCAAGCCCGCTGCTCTGCGGCTTCGTTCTTCGCCTCACGTTGTCCGCACAAAAGGGAAGCCCAGCGAGGGCACTGAACTTGGCCGCTTTTGCTCGTGCATGCTGCACGCAGCCACGCTGTAGCGTGCACGCTTTCTTTGCACAGCTCTAGAGGAGAAAGGCTCACGAAGGCTGTCTGCACTTCAGGCGGCTCTCTTGAAAGCTGTTTCTTGCATCGGCGAAGTTACAGCATTTCAGGGAGTGGGTATGCAGAGCCAGCCCTACAGCTGTCAGCTACAGCTCGGAGGCATACCGGGAGCCGCTTTCTGTTCAAGTTACAAAGCATTCTATCGTTTTCTTTGCTGAGTATCTTCATACAGTACAAGCAGTAAGCACCATACACAGTGATACCTTGACATTTGCCTGTAGCCTCTCGTGACTCCTACCATTGCCGTATTATAGTCATTCTTATCCAATCGCAAGAGTAAGCAAGTTACAATTTAAGCTTACCACGGACAATTCTCAGACCCCCCACCACCGCCACCACCCCGCCCCCCCCACCAACCCCCCCCACCGCCACCCCCCCCCAACCCCCCCCTTCTTCTTCTTGCTCCATCGGCATTTCTTGTTTGCCTGCGAGAGCTCTCTTTCTGGTAAAACCATGTTTTCTAGCTCCTTATGCCCTTCTTGAGACTTACTTGCTTGCTGAAAAACAGGTGCTTGTACCTGTAGTCACATACCGTTGTGCTAAGCATAGAAAAAATCTCCTTCCAACGCAATCTCCAACCTTTGCCTTCTCACTTATTCAGCGATCAGTGTTTCAGCAAAACACCTTGTGCTCTCTGTCAAAACGTGCTTCCATTTCTACCTCATGCTAAGTTTCTACATTCACGCATCTTTCTGCCAAGCCTACATAGCTGTGAAACTTTCTTCCCAAACTTTCATCCTCTCCAACAAGCTCGAGCTCCAAGGACACCCTTTGGCTTTCGCTGAGTGCGCGCTGCCCACGTAGCTCTCGCTGAGCCAAGTGGGCCAGGGGAGAAGCACTTGCTGCACGAGTGTTTCAAGGTGCACGGCTTTGAAGGCAGCACCACAATCCGGGCCACGAGAAGGGCTGAGGAAGAACGTGCTGTCGTCCTGGCACCTTTCTCCTGTGTGCGAGACGTTTAACTGAAGCTCTTCGCTCGTTCTCCATGAGAGCAACTGCTGGAGGCTGCCAAGGCAGCTGCGAGCACGAAAGCATAGCCGGGCGTCTGTCTTAGAAGAAAGGCGCAGAGCCGCAGTGGGACGCGCCCTTTCCGGAGGCTGCTTGGACAAGGGGTGCTTTAGGAAGGCCTTCTGCTTTGACGCCTGCTCCTGGCTGAGCTCTAGCTGCAGGGACTCTGCAAGGCTGAAGGACTAGGAGAGTGCCTATCTCCACGCTGTGCGGTGACGCGCTAGGGCTCCGCGTTGCCTTTTGCAGAAGCGAGGACGCCCTCAGCCGGCTCGGCTTGTGAACGAGCCCTTGCTGGACTTCTGCAACTTCGGTGCACTGCACACGCAAGCCCGCTGCTCTGCGGCTTCGTTCTTCGCCTCACGTTGTCCGCACAAAAGGGAAGCCCAGCGAGGGCACTGAACTTGGCCGCTTTTGCTCGTGCATGCTGCACGCAGCCACGCTGTAGCGTGCACGCTTTCTTTGCACAGCTCTAGAGGAGAAAGGCTCACGAAGGCTGTCTGCACTTCAGGCGGCTCTCTTGAAAGCTGTTTCTTGCATCGGCGAAGTTACAGCATTTCAGGGAGTGGGTATGCAGAGCCAGCCCTACAGCTGTCAGCTACAGCTCGGAGGCATACCGGGAGCCGCTTTCTGTTCAAGTTACAAAGCATTCTATCGTTTTCTTTGCTGAGTATCTTCATACAGTACAAGCAGTAAGCACCATACACAGTGATACCTTGACATTTGCCTGTAGCCTCTCGTGACTCCTACCATTGCCGTATTATAGTCATTCTTATCCAATCGCAAGAGTAAGCAAGTTACAATTTAAGCTTACCACGGAGAATTCTCAGACCCCCCACCACCGCCACCACCCCGCCCCCCCCACCAACCCCCCCCACCGCCACCCCCCCCCAACCCCCCCCTTCTTCTTCTTGCTCCATCGGCATTTCTTGTTTGCCTGCGAGAGCTCTCTTTCTGGTAAAACCATGTTTTCTAGCTCCTTATGCCCTTCTTGAGACTTACTTGCTTGCTGAAAAACAGGTGCTTGTACCTGTAGTCACATACCGTTGTGCTAAGCATAGAAAAAATCTCCTTCCAACGCAATCTCCAACCTTTGCCTTCTCACTTATTCAGCGATCAGTGTTTCAGCAAAACACCTTGTGCTCTCTGTCAAAACGTGCTTCCATTTCTACCTCATGCTAAGTTTCTACATTCACGCATCTTTCTGCCAAGCCTACATAGCTGTGAAACTTTCTTCCCAAACTTTCATCCTCTCCAACAAGCTCGAGCTCCAAGGACACCCTTTGGCTTTCGCTGAGTGCGCGCTGCCCACGTAGCTCTCGCTGAGCCAAGTGGGCCAGGGGAGAAGCACTTGCTGCACGAGTGTTTCAAGGTGCACGGCTTTGAAGGCAGCACCACAATCCGGGCCACGAGAAGGGCTGAGGAAGAACGTGCTGTCGTCCTGGCACCTTTCTCCTGTGTGCGAGACGTTTAACTGAAGCTCTTCGCTCGTTCTCCATGAGAGCAACTGCTGGAGGCTGCCAAGGCAGCTGCGAGCACGAAAGCATAGCCGGGCGTCTGTCTTAGAAGAAAGGCGCAGAGCCGCAGTGGGACGCGCCCTTTCCGGAGGCTGCTTGGACAAGGGGTGCTTTAGGAAGGCCTTCTGCTTTGACGCCTGCTCCTGGCTGAGCTCTAGCTGCAGGGACTCTGCAAGGCTGAAGGACTAGGAGAGTGCCTATCTCCACGCTGTGCGGTGACGCGCTAGGGCTCCGCGTTGCCTTTTGCAGAAGCGAGGACGCCCTCAGCCGGCTCGGCTTGTGAACGAGCCCTTGCTGGACTTCTGCAACTTCGGTGCACTGCACACGCAAGCCCGCTGCTCTGCGGCTTCGTTCTTCGCCTCACGTTGTCCGCACAAAAGGGAAGCCCAGCGAGGGCACTGAACTTGGCCGCTTTTGCTCGTGCATGCTGCACGCAGCCACGCTGTAGCGTGCACGCTTTCTTTGCACAGCTCTAGAGGAGAAAGGCTCACGAAGGCTGTCTGCACTTCAGGCGGCTCTCTTGAAAGCTGTTTCTTGCATCGGCGAAGTTACAGCATTTCAGGGAGTGGGTATGCAGAGCCAGCCCTACAGCTGTCAGCTACAGCTCGGAGGCATACCGGGAGCCGCTTTCTGTTCAAGTTACAAAGCATTCTATCGTTTTCTTTGCTGAGTATCTTCATACAGTACAAGCAGTAAGCACCATACACAGTGATACCTTGACATTTGCCTGTAGCCTCTCGTGACTCCTACCATTGCCGTATTATAGTCATTCTTATCCAATCGCAAGAGTAAGCAAGTTACAATTTAAGCTTACCACGGAGAATTCTCAGACCCCCCACCACCGCCACCACCCCGCCCCCCCCACCAACCCCCCCCACCGCCACCCCCCCCCAACCCCCCCCTTCTTCTTCTTGCTCCATCGGCATTTCTTGTTTGCCTGCGAGAGCTCTCTTTCTGGTAAAACCATGTTTTCTAGCTCCTTATGCCCTTCTTGAGACTTACTTGCTTGCTGAAAAACAGGTGCTTGTACCTGTAGTCACATACCGTTGTGCTAAGCATAGAAAAAATCTCCTTCCAACGCAATCTCCAACCTTTGCCTTCTCACTTATTCAGCGATCAGTGTTTCAGCAAAACACCTTGTGCTCTCTGTCAAAACGTGCTTCCATTTCTACCTCATGCTAAGTTTCTACATTCACGCATCTTTCTGCCAAGCCTACATAGCTGTGAAACTTTCTTCCCAAACTTTCATCCTCTCCAACAAGCTCGAGCTCCAAGGACACCCTTTGGCTTTCGCTGAGTGCGCGCTGCCCACGTAGCTCTCGCTGAGCCAAGTGGGCCAGGGGAGAAGCACTTGCTGCACGAGTGTTTCAAGGTGCACGGCTTTGAAGGCAGCACCACAATCCGGGCCACGAGAAGGGCTGAGGAAGAACGTGCTGTCGTCCTGGCACCTTTCTCCTGTGTGCGAGACGTTTAACTGAAGCTCTTCGCTCGTTCTCCATGAGAGCAACTGCTGGAGGCTGCCAAGGCAGCTGCGAGCACGAAAGCATAGCCGGGCGTCTGTCTTAGAAGAAAGGCGCAGAGCCGCAGTGGGACGCGCCCTTTCCGGAGGCTGCTTGGACAAGGGGTGCTTTAGGAAGGCCTTCTGCTTTGACGCCTGCTCCTGGCTGAGCTCTAGCTGCAGGGACTCTGCAAGGCTGAAGGACTAGGAGAGTGCCTATCTCCACGCTGTGCGGTGACGCGCTAGGGCTCCGCGTTGCCTTTTGCAGAAGCGAGGACGCCCTCAGCCGGCTCGGCTTGTGAACGAGCCCTTGCTGGACTTCTGCAACTTCGGTGCACTGCACACGCAAGCCCGCTGCTCTGCGGCTTCGTTCTTCGCCTCACGTTGTCCGCACAAAAGGGAAGCCCAGCGAGGGCACTGAACTTGGCCGCTTTTGCTCGTGCATGCTGCACGCAGCCACGCTGTAGCGTGCACGCTTTCTTTGCACAGCTCTAGAGGAGAAAGGCTCACGAAGGCTGTCTGCACTTCAGGCGGCTCTCTTGAAAGCTGTTTCTTGCATCGGCGAAGTTACAGCATTTCAGGGAGTGGGTATGCAGAGCCAGCCCTACAGCTGTCAGCTACAGCTCGGAGGCATACCGGGAGCCGCTTTCTGTTCAAGTTACAAAGCATTCTATCGTTTTCTTTGCTGAGTATCTTCATACAGTACAAGCAGTAAGCACCATACACAGTGATACCTTGACATTTGCCTGTAGCCTCTCGTGACTCCTACCATTGCCGTATTATAGTCATTCTTATCCAATCGCAAGAGTAAGCAAGTTACAATTTAAGCTTACCACGGAGAATTCTCAGACCCCCCACCACCGCCACCACCCCGCCCCCCCCACCAACCCCCCCCACCGCCACCCCCCCCCAACCCCCCCCTTCTTCTTCTTGCTCCATCGGCATTTCTTGTTTGCCTGCGAGAGCTCTCTTTCTGGTAAAACCATGTTTTCTAGCTCCTTATGCCCTTCTTGAGACTTACTTGCTTGCTGAAAAACAGGTGCTTGTACCTGTAGTCACATACCGTTGTGCTAAGCATAGAAAAAATCTCCTTCCAACGCAATCTCCAACCTTTGCCTTCTCACTTATTCAGCGATCAGTGTTTCAGCAAAACACCTTGTGCTCTCTGTCAAAACGTGCTTCCATTTCTACCTCATGCTAAGTTTCTACATTCACGCATCTTTCTGCCAAGCCTACATAGCTGTGAAACTTTCTTCCCAAACTTTCATCCTCTCCAACAAGCTCGAGCTCCAAGGACACCCTTTGGCTTTCGCTGAGTGCGCGCTGCCCACGTAGCTCTCGCTGAGCCAAGTGGGCCAGGGGAGAAGCACTTGCTGCACGAGTGTTTCAAGGTGCACGGCTTTGAAGGCAGCACCACAATCCGGGCCACGAGAAGGGCTGAGGAAGAACGTGCTGTCGTCCTGGCACCTTTCTCCTGTGTGCGAGACGTTTAACTGAAGCTCTTCGCTCGTTCTCCATGAGAGCAACTGCTGGAGGCTGCCAAGGCAGCTGCGAGCACGAAAGCATAGCCGGGCGTCTGTCTTAGAAGAAAGGCGCAGAGCCGCAGTGGGACGCGCCCTTTCCGGAGGCTGCTTGGACAAGGGGTGCTTTAGGAAGGCCTTCTGCTTTGACGCCTGCTCCTGGCTGAGCTCTAGCTGCAGGGACTCTGCAAGGCTGAAGGACTAGGAGAGTGCCTATCTCCACGCTGTGCGGTGACGCGCTAGGGCTCCGCGTTGCCTTTTGCAGAAGCGAGGACGCCCTCAGCCGGCTCGGCTTGTGAACGAGCCCTTGCTGGACTTCTGCAACTTCGGTGCACTGCACACGCAAGCCCGCTGCTCTGCGGCTTCGTTCTTCGCCTCACGTTGTCCGCACAAAAGGGAAGCCCAGCGAGGGCACTGAACTTGGCCGCTTTTGCTCGTGCATGCTGCACGCAGCCACGCTGTAGCGTGCACGCTTTCTTTGCACAGCTCTAGAGGAGAAAGGCTCACGAAGGCTGTCTGCACTTCAGGCGGCTCTCTTGAAAGCTGTTTCTTGCATCGGCGAAGTTACAGCATTTCAGGGAGTGGGTATGCAGAGCCAGCCCTACAGCTGTCAGCTACAGCTCGGAGGCATACCGGGAGCCGCTTTCTGTTCAAGTTACAAAGCATTCTATCGTTTTCTTTGCTGAGTATCTTCATACAGTACAAGCAGTAAGCACCATACACAGTGATACCTTGACATTTGCCTGTAGCCTCTCGTGACTCCTACCATTGCCGTATTATAGTCATTCTTATCCAATCGCAAGAGTAAGCAAGTTACAATTTAAGCTTACCACGGAGAATTCTCAGACCCCCCACCACCGCCACCACCCCGCCCCCCCCACCAACCCCCCCCACCGCCACCCCCCCCCAACCCCCCCCTTCTTCTTCTTGCTCCATCGGCATTTCTTGTTTGCCTGCGAGAGCTCTCTTTCTGGTAAAACCATGTTTTCTAGCTCCTTATGCCCTTCTTGAGACTTACTTGCTTGCTGAAAAACAGGTGCTTGTACCTGTAGTCACATACCGTTGTGCTAAGCATAGAAAAAATCTCCTTCCAACGCAATCTCCAACCTTTGCCTTCTCACTTATTCAGCGATCAGTGTTTCAGCAAAACACCTTGTGCTCTCTGTCAAAACGTGCTTCCATTTCTACCTCATGCTAAGTTTCTACATTCACGCATCTTTCTGCCAAGCCTACATAGCTGTGGAACTTTCTTCCCAAACTTTCATCCTCTCCAACAAGCTCGAGCTCCAAGGACACCCTTTGGCTTTCGCTGAGTGCGCGCTGCCCACGTAGCTCTCGCTGAGCCAAGTGGGCCAGGGGAGAAGCACTTGCTGCACGAGTGTTTCAAGGTGCACGGCTTTGAAGGCAGCACCACAATCCGGGCCACGAGAAGGGCTGAGGAAGAACGTGCTGTCGTCCTGGCACCTTTCTCCTGTGTGCGAGACGTTTAACTGAAGCTCTTCGCTCGTTCTCCATGAGAGCAACTGCTGGAGGCTGCCAAGGCAGCTGCGAGCACGAAAGCATAGCCGGGCGTCTGTCTTAGAAGAAAGGCGCAGAGCCGCAGTGGGACGCGCCCTTTCCGGAGGCTGCTTGGACAAGGGGTGCTTTAGGAAGGCCTTCTGCTTTGACGCCTGCTCCTGGCTGAGCTCTAGCTGCAGGGACTCTGCAAGGCTGAAGGACTAGGAGAGTGCCTATCTCCACGCTGTGCGGTGACGCGCTAGGGCTCCGCGTTGCCTTTTGCAGAAGCGAGGACGCCCTCAGCCGGCTCGGCTTGTGAACGAGCCCTTGCTGGACTTCTGCAACTTCGGTGCACTGCACACGCAAGCCCGCTGCTCTGCGGCTTCGTTCTTCGCCTCACGTTGTCCGCACAAAAGGGAAGCCCAGCGAGGGCACTGAACTTGGCCGCTTTTGCTCGTGCATGCTGCACGCAGCCACGCTGTAGCGTGCACGCTTTCTTTGCACAGCTCTAGAGGAGAAAGGCTCACGAAGGCTGTCTGCACTTCAGGCGGCTCTCTTGAAAGCTGTTTCTTGCATCGGCGAAGTTACAGCATTTCAGGGAGTGGGTATGCAGAGCCAGCCCTACAGCTGTCAGCTACAGCTCGGAGGCATACCGGGAGCCGCTTTCTGTTCAAGTTACAAAGCATTCTATCGTTTTCTTTGCTGAGTATCTTCATACAGTACAAGCAGTAAGCACCATACACAGTGATACCTTGACATTTGCCTGTAGCCTCTCGTGACTCCTACCATTGCCGTATTATAGTCATTCTTATCCAATCGCAAGAGTAAGCAAGTTACAATTTAAGCTTACCACGGAGAATTCTCAGACCCCCCACCACCGCCACCACCCCGCCCCCCCCACCAGCCCCCCCCACCGCCACCCCCCCCCAACCCCCCCCTTCTTCTTCTTGCTCCATCGGCATTTCTTGTTTGCCTGCGAGAGCTCTCTTTCTGGTAAAACCATGTTTTCTAGCTCCTTATGCCCTTCTTGAGACTTACTTGCTTGCTGAAAAACAGGTGCTTGTACCTGTAGTCACATACCGTTGTGCTAAGCATAGAAAAAATCTCCTTCCAACGCAATCTCCAACCTTTGCCTTCTCACTTATTCAGCGATCAGTGTTTCAGCAAAACACCTTGTGCTCTCTGTCAAAACGTGCTTCCATTTCTACCTCATGCTAAGTTTCTACATTCACGCATCTTTCTGCCAAGCCTACATAGCTGTGAAACTTTCTTCCCAAACTTTCATCCTCTCCAACAAGCTCGAGCTCCAAGGACACCCTTTGGCTTTCGCTGAGTGCGCGCTGCCCACGTAGCTCTCGCTGAGCCAAGTGGGCCAGGGGAGAAGCACTTGCTGCACGAGTGTTTCAAGGTGCACGGCTTTGAAGGCAGCACCACAATCCGGGCCACGAGAAGGGCTGAGGAAGAACGTGCTGTCGTCCTGGCACCTTTCTCCTGTGTGCGAGACGTTTAACTGAAGCTCTTCGCTCGTTCTCCATGAGAGCAACTGCTGGAGGCTGCCAAGGCAGCTGCGAGCACGAAAGCATAGCCGGGCGTCTGTCTTAGAAGAAAGGCGCAGAGCCGCAGTGGGACGCGCCCTTTCCGGAGGCTGCTTGGACAAGGGGTGCTTTAGGAAGGCCTTCTGCTTTGACGCCTGCTCCTGGCTGAGCTCTAGCTGCAGGGACTCTGCAAGGCTGAAGGACTAGGAGAGTGCCTATCTCCACGCTGTGCGGTGACGCGCTAGGGCTCCGCGTTGCCTTTTGCAGAAGCGAGGACGCCCTCAGCCGGCTCGGCTTGTGAACGAGCCCTTGCTGGACTTCTGCAACTTCGGTGCACTGCACACGCAAGCCCGCTGCTCTGCGGCTTCGTTCTTCGCCTCACGTTGTCCGCACAAAAGGGAAGCCCAGCGAGGGCACTGAACTTGGCCGCTTTTGCTCGTGCATGCTGCACGCAGCCACGCTGTAGCGTGCACGCTTTCTTTGCACAGCTCTAGAGGAGAAAGGCTCACGAAGGCTGTCTGCACTTCAGGCGGCTCTCTTGAAAGCTGTTTCTTGCATCGGCGAAGTTACAGCATTTCAGGGAGTGGGTATGCAGAGCCAGCCCTACAGCTGTCAGCTACAGCTCGGAGGCATACCGGGAGCCGCTTTCTGTTCAAGTTACAAAGCATTCTATCGTTTTCTTTGCTGAGTATCTTCATACAGTACAAGCAGTAAGCACCATACACAGTGATACCTTGACATTTGCCTGTAGCCTCTCGTGACTCCTACCATTGCCGTATTATAGTCATTCTTATCCAATCGCAAGAGTAAGCAAGTTACAATTTAAGCTTACCACGGACAATTCTCAGACCCCCCACCACCGCCACCCCCCCCCAACCCCCCCCTTCTTCTTCTTGCTCCATCGGCATTTCTTGTTTGCCTGCGAGAGCTCTCTTTCTGGTAAAACCATGTTTTCTAGCTCCTTATGCCCTTCTTGAGACTTACTTGCTTGCTGAAAAACAGGTGCTTGTACCTGTAGTCACATACCGTTGTGCTAAGCATAGAAAAAATCTCCTTCCAACGCAATCTCCAACCTTTGCCTTCTCACTTATTCAGCGATCAGTGTTTCAGCAAAACACCTTGTGCTCTCTGTCAAAACGTGCTTCCATTTCTACCTCATGCTAAGTTTCTACATTCACGCATCTTTCTGCCAAGCCTACATAGCTGTGAAACTTTCTTCCCAAACTTTCATCCTCTCCAACAAGCTCGAGCTCCAAGGACACCCTTTGGCTTTCGCTGAGTGCGCGCTGCCCACGTAGCTCTCGCTGAGCCAAGTGGGCCAGGGGAGAAGCACTTGCTGCACGAGTGTTTCAAGGTGCACGGCTTTGAAGGCAGCACCACAATCCGGGCCACGAGAAGGGCTGAGGAAGAACGTGCTGTCGTCCTGGCACCTTTCTCCTGTGTGCGAGACGTTTAACTGAAGCTCTTCGCTCGTTCTCCATGAGAGCAACTGCTGGAGGCTGCCAAGGCAGCTGCGAGCACGAAAGCATAGCCGGGCGTCTGTCTTAGAAGAAAGGCGCAGAGCCGCAGTGGGACGCGCCCTTTCCGGAGGCTGCTTGGACAAGGGGTGCTTTAGGAAGGCCTTCTGCTTTGACGCCTGCTCCTGGCTGAGCTCTAGCTGCAGGGACTCTGCAAGGCTGAAGGACTAGGAGAGTGCCTATCTCCACGCTGTGCGGTGACGCGCTAGGGCTCCGCGTTGCCTTTTGCAGAAGCGAGGACGCCCTCAGCCGGCTCGGCTTGTGAACGAGCCCTTGCTGGACTTCTGCAACTTCGGTGCACTGCACACGCAAGCCCGCTGCTCTGCGGCTTCGTTCTTCGCCTCACGTTGTCCGCACAAAAGGGAAGCCCAGCGAGGGCACTGAACTTGGCCGCTTTTGCTCGTGCATGCTGCACGCAGCCACGCTGTAGCGTGCACGCTTTCTTTGCACAGCTCTAGAGGAGAAAGGCTCACGAAGGCTGTCTGCACTTCAGGCGGCTCTCTTGAAAGCTGTTTCTTGCATCGGCGAAGTTACAGCATTTCAGGGAGTGGGTATGCAGAGCCAGCCCTACAGCTGTCAGCTACAGCTCGGAGGCATACCGGGAGCCGCTTTCTGTTCAAGTTACAAAGCATTCTATCGTTTTCTTTGCTGAGTATCTTCATACAGTACAAGCAGTAAGCACCATACACAGTGATACCTTGACATTTGCCTGTAGCCTCTCGTGACTCCTACCATTGCCGTATTATAGTCATTCTTATCCAATCGCAAGAGTAAGCAAGTTACAATTTAAGCTTACCACGGAGAATTCTCAGACCCCCCACCACCGCCACCACCCCGCCCCCCCCCACCAACCCCCCCCACCGCCACCCCCCCCCAACCCCCCCCTTCTTCTTCTTGCTCCATCGGCATTTCTTGTTTGCCTGCGAGAGCTCTCTTTCTGGTAAAACCATGTTTTCTAGCTCCTTATGCCCTTCTTGAGACTTACTTGCTTGCTGAAAAACAGGTGCTTGTACCTGTAGTCACATACCGTTGTGCTAAGCATAGAAAAAATCTCCTTCCAACGCAATCTCCAACCTTTGCCTTCTCACTTATTCAGCGATCAGTGTTTCAGCAAAACACCTTGTGCTCTCTGTCAAAACGTGCTTCCATTTCTACCTCATGCTAAGTTTCTACATTCACGCATCTTTCTGCCAAGCCTACATAGCTGTGAAACTTTCTTCCCAAACTTTCATCCTCTCCAACAAGCTCGAGCTCCAAGGACACCCTTTGGCTTTCGCTGAGTGCGCGCTGCCCACGTAGCTCTCGCTGAGCCAAGTGGGCCAGGGGAGAAGCACTTGCTGCACGAGTGTTTCAAGGTGCACGGCTTTGAAGGCAGCACCACAATCCGGGCCACGAGAAGGGCTGAGGAAGAACGTGCTGTCGTCCTGGCACCTTTCTCCTGTGTGCGAGACGTTTAACTGAAGCTCTTCGCTCGTTCTCCATGAGAGCAACTGCTGGAGGCTGCCAAGGCAGCTGCGAGCACGAAAGCATAGCCGGGCGTCTGTCTTAGAAGAAAGGCGCAGAGCCGCAGTGGGACGCGCCCTTTCCGGAGGCTGCTTGGACAAGGGGTGCTTTAGGAAGGCCTTCTGCTTTGACGCCTGCTCCTGGCTGAGCTCTAGCTGCAGGGACTCTGCAAGGCTGAAGGACTAGGAGAGTGCCTATCTCCACGCTGTGCGGTGACGCGCTAGGGCTCCGCGTTGCCTTTTGCAGAAGCGAGGACGCCCTCAGCCGGCTCGGCTTGTGAACGAGCCCTTGCTGGACTTCTGCAACTTCGGTGCACTGCACACGCAAGCCCGCTGCTCTGCGGCTTCGTTCTTCGCCTCACGTTGTCCGCACAAAAGGGAAGCCCAGCGAGGGCACTGAACTTGGCCGCTTTTGCTCGTGCATGCTGCACGCAGCCACGCTGTAGCGTGCACGCTTTCTTTGCACAGCTCTAGAGGAGAAAGGCTCACGAAGGCTGTCTGCACTTCAGGCGGCTCTCTTGAAAGCTGTTTCTTGCATCGGCGAAGTTACAGCATTTCAGGGAGTGGGTATGCAGAGCCAGCCCTACAGCTGTCAGCTACAGCTCGGAGGCATACCGGGAGCCGCTTTCTGTTCAAGTTACAAAGCATTCTATCGTTTTCTTTGCTGAGTATCTTCATACAGTACAAGCAGTAAGCACCATACACAGTGATACCTTGACATTTGCCTGTAGCCTCTCGTGACTCCTACCATTGCCGTATTATAGTCATTCTTATCCAATCGCAAGAGTAAGCAAGTTACAATTTAAGCTTACCACGGAGAATTCTCAGACCCCCCACCACCGCCACCACCCCGCCCCCCCCACCAACCCCCCCCACCGCCACCCCCCCCAACCCCCCCCTTCTTCTTCTTGCTCCATCGGCATTTCTTGTTTGCCTGCGAGAGCTCTCTTTCTGGTAAAACCATGTTTTCTAGCTCCTTATGCCCTTCTTGAGACTTACTTGCTTGCTGAAAAACAGGTGCTTGTACCTGTAGTCACATACCGTTGTGCTAAGCATAGAAAAAATCTCCTTCCAACGCAATCTCCAACCTTTGCCTTCTCACTTATTCAGCGATCAGTGTTTCAGCAAAACACCTTGTGCTCTCTGTCAAAACGTGCTTCCATTTCTACCTCATGCTAAGTTTTCTACATTCACGCATCTTTCTGCCAAGCCTACATAGCTGTGAAACTTTCTTCCCAAACTTTCATCCTCTCCAACAAGCTCGAGCTCCAAGGACACCCTTTGGCTTTCGCTGAGTGCGCGCTGCCCACGTAGCTCTCGCTGAGCCAAGTGGGCCAGGGGAGAAGCACTTGCTGCACGAGTGTTTCAAGGTGCACGGCTTTGAAGGCAGCACCACAATCCGGGCCACGAGAAGGGCTGAGGAAGAACGTGCTGTCGTCCTGGCACCTTTCTCCTGTGTGCGAGACGTTTAACTGAAGCTCTTCGCTCGTTCTCCATGAGAGCAACTGCTGGAGGCTGCCAAGGCAGCTGCGAGCACGAAAGCATAGCCGGGCGTCTGTCTTAGAAGAAAGGCGCAGAGCCGCAGTGGGACGCGCCCTTTCCGGAGGCTGCTTGGACAAGGGGTGCTTTAGGAAGGCCTTCTGCTTTGACGCCTGCTCCTGGCTGAGCTCTAGCTGCAGGGACTCTGCAAGGCTGAAGGACTAGGAGAGTGCCTATCTCCACGCTGTGCGGTGACGCGCTAGGGCTCCGCGTTGCCTTTTGCAGAAGCGAGGACGCCCTCAGCCGGCTCGGCTTGTGAACGAGCCCTTGCTGGACTTCTGCAACTTCGGTGCACTGCACACGCAAGCCCGCTGCTCTGCGGCTTCGTTCTTCGCCTCACGTTGTCCGCACAAAAGGGAAGCCCAGCGAGGGCACTGAACTTGGCCGCTTTTGCTCGTGCATGCTGCACGCAGCCACGCTGTAGCGTGCACGCTTTCTTTGCACAGCTCTAGAGGAGAAAGGCTCACGAAGGCTGTCTGCACTTCAGGCGGCTCTCTTGAAAGCTGTTTCTTGCATCGGCGAAGTTACAGCATTTCAGGGAGTGGGTATGCAGAGCCAGCCCTACAGCTGTCAGCTACAGCTCGGAGGCATACCGGGAGCCGCTTTCTGTTCAAGTTACAAAGCATTCTATCGTTTTCTTTGCTGAGTATCTTCATACAGTACAAGCAGTAAGCACCATACACAGTGATACCTTGACATTTGCCTGTAGCCTCTCGTGACTCCTACCATTGCCGTATTATAGTCATTCTTATCCAATCGCAAGAGTAAGCAAGTTACAATTTAAGCTTACCACGGAGAATTCTCAGACCCCCCCCACCGCCACCCCCCCCAACCCCCCCCTTCTTCTTCTTGCTCCATCGGCATTTCTTGTTTGCCTGCGAGAGCTCTCTTTCTGGTAAAACCATGTTTTCTAGCTCCTTATGCCCTTCTTGAGACTTACTTGCTTGCTGAAAAACAGGTGCTTGTACCTGTAGTCACATACCGTTGTGCTAAGCATAGAAAAAATCTCCTTCCAACGCAATCTCCAACCTTTGCCTTCTCACTTATTCAGCGATCAGTGTTTCAGCAAAACACCTTGTGCTCTCTGTCAAAACGTGCTTCCATTTCTACCTCATGCTAAGTTTCTACATTCACGCATCTTTCTGCCAAGCCTACATAGCTGTGAAACTTTCTTCCCAAACTTTCATCCTCTCCAACAAGCTCGAGCTCCAAGGACACCCTTTGGCTTTCGCTGAGTGCGCGCTGCCCACGTAGCTCTCGCTGAGCCAAGTGGGCCAGGGGAGAAGCACTTGCTGCACGAGTGTTTCAAGGTGCACGGCTTTGAAGGCAGCACCACAATCCGGGCCACGAGAAGGGCTGAGGAAGAACGTGCTGTCGTCCTGGCACCTTTCTCCTGTGTGCGAGACGTTTAACTGAAGCTCTTCGCTCGTTCTCCATGAGAGCAACTGCTGGAGGCTGCCAAGGCAGCTGCGAGCACGAAAGCATAGCCGGGCGTCTGTCTTAGAAGAAAGGCGCAGAGCCGCAGTGGGACGCGCCCTTTCCGGAGGCTGCTTGGACAAGGGGTGCTTTAGGAAGGCCTTCTGCTTTGACGCCTGCTCCTGGCTGAGCTCTAGCTGCAGGGACTCTGCAAGGCTGAAGGACTAGGAGAGTGCCTATCTCCACGCTGTGCGGTGACGCGCTAGGGCTCCGCGTTGCCTTTTGCAGAAGCGAGGACGCCCTCAGCCGGCTCGGCTTGTGAACGAGCCCTTGCTGGACTTCTGCAACTTCGGTGCACTGCACACGCAAGCCCGCTGCTCTGCGGCTTCGTTCTTCGCCTCACGTTGTCCGCACAAAAGGGAAGCCCAGCGAGGGCACTGAACTTGGCCGCTTTTGCTCGTGCATGCTGCACGCAGCCACGCTGTAGCGTGCACGCTTTCTTTGCACAGCTCTAGAGGAGAAAGGCTCACGAAGGCTGTCTGCACTTCAGGCGGCTCTCTTGAAAGCTGTTTCTTGCATCGGCGAAGTTACAGCATTTCAGGGAGTGGGTATGCAGAGCCAGCCCTACAGCTGTCAGCTACAGCTCGGAGGCATACCGGGAGCCGCTTTCTGTTCAAGTTACAAAGCATTCTATCGTTTTCTTTGCTGAGTATCTTCATACAGTACAAGCAGTAAGCACCATACACAGTGATACCTTGACATTTGCCTGTAGCCTCTCGTGACTCCTACCATTGCCGTATTATAGTCATTCTTATCCAATCGCAAGAGTAAGCAAGTTACAATTTAAGCTTACCACGGAGAATTCTCAGACCCCCCACCACCGCCACCACCCCGCCCCCCCCACCAGCCCCCCCCACCGCCACCCCCCCCAACCCCCCCCTTCTTCTTCTTGCTCCATCGGCATTTCTTGTTTGCCTGCGAGAGCTCTCTTTCTGGTAAAACCATGTTTTCTAGCTCCTTATGCCCTTCTTGAGACTTACTTGCTTGCTGAAAAACAGGTGCTTGTACCTGTAGTCACATACCGTTGTGCTAAGCATAGAAAAAATCTCCTTCCAACGCAATCTCCAACCTTTGCCTTCTCACTTATTCAGCGATCAGTGTTTCAGCAAAACACCTTGTGCTCTCTGTCAAAACGTGCTTCCATTTCTACCTCATGCTAAGTTTCTACATTCACGCATCTTTCTGCCAAGCCTACATAGCTGTGAAACTTTCTTCCCAAACTTTCATCCTCTCCAACAAGCTCGAGCTCCAAGGACACCCTTTGGCTTTCGCTGAGTGCGCGCTGCCCACGTAGCTCTCGCTGAGCCAAGTGGGCCAGGGGAGAAGCACTTGCTGCACGAGTGTTTCAAGGTGCACGGCTTTGAAGGCAGCACCACAATCCGGGCCACGAGAAGGGCTGAGGAAGAACGTGCTGTCGTCCTGGCACCTTTCTCCTGTGTGCGAGACGTTTAACTGAAGCTCTTCGCTCGTTCTCCATGAGAGCAACTGCTGGAGGCTGCCAAGGCAGCTGCGAGCACGAAAGCATAGCCGGGCGTCTGTCTTAGAAGAAAGGCGCAGAGCCGCAGTGGGACGCGCCCTTTCCGGAGGCTGCTTGGACAAGGGGTGCTTTAGGAAGGCCTTCTGCTTTGACGCCTGCTCCTGGCTGAGCTCTAGCTGCAGGGACTCTGCAAGGCTGAAGGACTAGGAGAGTGCCTATCTCCACGCTGTGCGGTGACGCGCTAGGGCTCCGCGTTGCCTTTTGCAGAAGCGAGGACGCCCTCAGCCGGCTCGGCTTGTGAACGAGCCCTTGCTGGACTTCTGCAACTTCGGTGCACTGCACACGCAAGCCCGCTGCTCTGCGGCTTCGTTCTTCGCCTCACGTTGTCCGCACAAAAGGGAAGCCCAGCGAGGGCACTGAACTTGGCCGCTTTTGCTCGTGCATGCTGCACGCAGCCACGCTGTAGCGTGCACGCTTTCTTTGCACAGCTCTAGAGGAGAAAGGCTCACGAAGGCTGTCTGCACTTCAGGCGGCTCTCTTGAAAGCTGTTTCTTGCATCGGCGAAGTTACAGCATTTCAGGGAGTGGGTATGCAGAGCCAGCCCTACAGCTGTCAGCTACAGCTCGGAGGCATACCGGGAGCCGCTTTCTGTTCAAGTTACAAAGCATTCTATCGTTTTCTTTGCTGAGTATCTTCATACAGTACAAGCAGTAAGCACCATACACAGTGATACCTTGACATTTGCCTGTAGCCTCTCGTGACTCCTACCATTGCCGTATTATAGTCATTCTTATCCAATCGCAAGAGTAAGCAAGTTACAATTTAAGCTTACCACGGAGAATTCTCAGACCCCCCACCACCGCCACCACCCCGCCCCCCCCACCAGCCCCCCCCACCGCCACCCCCCCCCAACCCCCCCCTTCTTCTTCTTGCTCCATCGGCATTTCTTGTTTGCCTGCGAGAGCTCTCTTTCTGGTAAAACCATGTTTTCTAGCTCCTTATGCCCTTCTTGAGACTTACTTGCTTGCTGAAAAACAGGTGCTTGTACCTGTAGTCACATACCGTTGTGCTAAGCATAGAAAAAATCTCCTTCCAACGCAATCTCCAACCTTTGCCTTCTCACTTATTCAGCGATCAGTGTTTCAGCAAAACACCTTGTGCTCTCTGTCAAAACGTGCTTCCATTTCTACCTCATGCTAAGTTTCTACATTCACGCATCTTTCTGCCAAGCCTACATAGCTGTGAAACTTTCTTCCCAAACTTTCATCCTCTCCAACAAGCTCGAGCTCCAAGGACACCCTTTGGCTTTCGCTGAGTGCGCGCTGCCCACGTAGCTCTCGCTGAGCCAAGTGGGCCAGGGGAGAAGCACTTGCTGCACGAGTGTTTCAAGGTGCACGGCTTTGAAGGCAGCACCACAATCCGGGCCACGAGAAGGGCTGAGGAAGAACGTGCTGTCGTCCTGGCACCTTTCTCCTGTGTGCGAGACGTTTAACTGAAGCTCTTCGCTCGTTCTCCATGAGAGCAACTGCTGGAGGCTGCCAAGGCAGCTGCGAGCACGAAAGCATAGCCGGGCGTCTGTCTTAGAAGAAAGGCGCAGAGCCGCAGTGGGACGCGCCCTTTCCGGAGGCTGCTTGGACAAGGGGTGCTTTAGGAAGGCCTTCTGCTTTGACGCCTGCTCCTGGCTGAGCTCTAGCTGCAGGGACTCTGCAAGGCTGAAGGACTAGGAGAGTGCCTATCTCCACGCTGTGCGGTGACGCGCTAGGGCTCCGCGTTGCCTTTTGCAGAAGCGAGGACGCCCTCAGCCGGCTCGGCTTGTGAACGAGCCCTTGCTGGACTTCTGCAACTTCGGTGCACTGCACACGCAAGCCCGCTGCTCTGCGGCTTCGTTCTTCGCCTCACGTTGTCCGCACAAAAGGGAAGCCCAGCGAGGGCACTGAACTTGGCCGCTTTTGCTCGTGCATGCTGCACGCAGCCACGCTGTAGCGTGCACGCTTTCTTTGCACAGCTCTAGAGGAGAAAGGCTCACGAAGGCTGTCTGCACTTCAGGCGGCTCTCTTGAAAGCTGTTTCTTGCATCGGCGAAGTTACAGCATTTCAGGGAGTGGGTATGCAGAGCCAGCCCTACAGCTGTCAGCTACAGCTCGGAGGCATACCGGGAGCCGCTTTCTGTTCAAGTTACAAAGCATTCTATCGTTTTCTTTGCTGAGTATCTTCATACAGTACAAGCAGTAAGCACCATACACAGTGATACCTTGACATTTGCCTGTAGCCTCTCGTGACTCCTACCATTGCCGTATTATAGTCATTCTTATCCAATCGCAAGAGTAAGCAAGTTACAATTTAAGCTTACCACGGAGAATTCTCAGACCCCCCACCACCGCCACCACCCCGCCCCCCCCACCAACCCCCCCCACCGCCACCCCCCCCCAACCCCCCCCTTCTTCTTCTTGCTCCATCGGCATTTCTTGTTTGCCTGCGAGAGCTCTCTTTCTGGTAAAACCATGTTTTCTAGCTCCTTATGCCCTTCTTGAGACTTACTTGCTTGCTGAAAAACAGGTGCTTGTACCTGTAGTCACATACCGTTGTGCTAAGCATAGAAAAAATCTCCTTCCAACGCAATCTCCAACCTTTGCCTTCTCACTTATTCAGCGATCAGTGTTTCAGCAAAACACCTTGTGCTCTCTGTCAAAACCTGCTTCCATTTCTACCTCATGCTAAGTTTCTACATTCACGCATCTTTCTGCCAAGCCTACATAGCTGTGAAACTTTCTTCCCAAACTTTCATCCTCTCCAACAAGCTCGAGCTCCAAGGACACCCTTTGGCTTTCGCTGAGTGCGCGCTGCCCACGTAGCTCTCGCTGAGCCAAGTGGGCCAGGGGAGAAGCACTTGCTGCACGAGTGTTTCAAGGTGCACGGCTTTGAAGGCAGCACCACAATCCGGGCCACGAGAAGGGCTGAGGAAGAACGTGCTGTCGTCCTGGCACCTTTCTCCTGTGTGCGAGACGTTTAACTGAAGCTCTTCGCTCGTTCTCCATGAGAGCAACTGCTGGAGGCTGCCAAGGCAGCTGCGAGCACGAAAGCATAGCCGGGCGTCTGTCTTAGAAGAAAGGCGCAGAGCCGCAGTGGGACGCGCCCTTTCCGGAGGCTGCTTGGACAAGGGGTGCTTTAGGAAGGCCTTCTGCTTTGACGCCTGCTCCTGGCTGAGCTCTAGCTGCAGGGACTCTGCAAGGCTGAAGGACTAGGAGAGTGCCTATCTCCACGCTGTGCGGTGACGCGCTAGGGCTCCGCGTTGCCTTTTGCAGAAGCGAGGACGCCCTCAGCCGGCTCGGCTTGTGAACGAGCCCTTGCTGGACTTCTGCAACTTCGGTGCACTGCACACGCAAGCCCGCTGCTCTGCGGCTTCGTTCTTCGCCTCACGTTGTCCGCACAAAAGGGAAGCCCAGCGAGGGCACTGAACTTGGCCGCTTTTGCTCGTGCATGCTGCACGCAGCCACGCTGTAGCGTGCACGCTTTCTTTGCACAGCTCTAGAGGAGAAAGGCTCACGAAGGCTGTCTGCACTTCAGGCGGCTCTCTTGAAAGCTGTTTCTTGCATCGGCGAAGTTACAGCATTTCAGGGAGTGGGTATGCAGAGCCAGCCCTACAGCTGTCAGCTACAGCTCGGAGGCATACCGGGAGCCGCTTTCTGTTCAAGTTACAAAGCATTCTATCGTTTTCTTTGCTGAGTATCTTCATACAGTACAAGCAGTAAGCACCATACACAGTGATACCTTGACATTTGCCTGTAGCCTCTCGTGACTCCTACCATTGCCGTATTATAGTCATTCTTATCCAATCGCAAGAGTAAGCAAGTTACAATTTAAGCTTACCACGGACAATTCTCAGACCCCCCACCACCGCCACCACCCCGCCCCCCCCCCCACCAACCCCCCCCACCGCCACCCCCCCCAACCCCCCCCTTCTTCTTCTTGCTCCATCGGCATTTCTTGTTTGCCTGCGAGAGCTCTCTTTCTGGTAAAACCATGTTTTCTAGCTCCTTATGCCCTTCTTGAGACTTACTTGCTTGCTGAAAAACAGGTGCTTGTACCTGTAGTCACATACCGTTGTGCTAAGCATAGAAAAAATCTCCTTCCAACGCAATCTCCAACCTTTGCCTTCTCACTTATTCAGCGATCAGTGTTTCAGCAAAACACCTTGTGCTCTCTGTCAAAACGTGCTTCCATTTCTACCTCATGCTAAGTTTCTACATTCACGCATCTTTCTGCCAAGCCTACATAGCTGTGAAACTTTCTTCCCAAACTTTCATCCTCTCCAACAAGCTCGAGCTCCAAGGACACCCTTTGGCTTTCGCTGAGTGCGCGCTGCCCACGTAGCTCTCGCTGAGCCAAGTGGGCCAGGGGAGAAGCACTTGCTGCACGAGTGTTTCAAGGTGCACGGCTTTGAAGGCAGCACCACAATCCGGGCCACGAGAAGGGCTGAGGAAGAACGTGCTGTCGTCCTGGCACCTTTCTCCTGTGTGCGAGACGTTTAACTGAAGCTCTTCGCTCGTTCTCCATGAGAGCAACTGCTGGAGGCTGCCAAGGCAGCTGCGAGCACGAAAGCATAGCCGGGCGTCTGTCTTAGAAGAAAGGCGCAGAGCCGCAGTGGGACGCGCCCTTTCCGGAGGCTGCTTGGACAAGGGGTGCTTTAGGAAGGCCTTCTGCTTTGACGCCTGCTCCTGGCTGAGCTCTAGCTGCAGGGACTCTGCAAGGCTGAAGGACTAGGAGAGTGCCTATCTCCACGCTGTGCGGTGACGCGCTAGGGCTCCGCGTTGCCTTTTGCAGAAGCGAGGACGCCCTCAGCCGGCTCGGCTTGTGAACGAGCCCTTGCTGGACTTCTGCAACTTCGGTGCACTGCACACGCAAGCCCGCTGCTCTGCGGCTTCGTTCTTCGCCTCACGTTGTCCGCACAAAAGGGAAGCCCAGCGAGGGCACTGAACTTGGCCGCTTTTGCTCGTGCATGCTGCACGCAGCCACGCTGTAGCGTGCACGCTTTCTTTGCACAGCTCTAGAGGAGAAAGGCTCACGAAGGCTGTCTGCACTTCAGGCGGCTCTCTTGAAAGCTGTTTCTTGCATCGGCGAAGTTACAGCATTTCAGGGAGTGGGTATGCAGAGCCAGCCCTACAGCTGTCAGCTACAGCTCGGAGGCATACCGGGAGCCGCTTTCTGTTCAAGTTACAAAGCATTCTATCGTTTTCTTTGCTGAGTATCTTCATACAGTACAAGCAGTAAGCACCATACACAGTGATACCTTGACATTTGCCTGTAGCCTCTCGTGACTCCTACCATTGCCGTATTATAGTCATTCTTATCCAATCGCAAGAGTAAGCAAGTTACAATTTAAGCTTACCACGGAGAATTCTCAGACCCCCCCCACCGCCACCCCCCCCAACCCCCCCCTTCTTCTTCTTGCTCCATCGGCATTTCTTGTTTGCCTGCGAGAGCTCTCTTTCTGGTAAAACCATGTTTTCTAGCTCCTTATGCCCTTCTTGAGACTTACTTGCTTGCTGAAAAACAGGTGCTTGTACCTGTAGTCACATACCGTTGTGCTAAGCATAGAAAAAATCTCCTTCCAACGCAATCTCCAACCTTTGCCTTCTCACTTATTCAGCGATCAGTGTTTCAGCAAAACACCTTGTGCTCTCTGTCAAAACGTGCTTCCATTTCTACCTCATGCTAAGTTTCTACATTCACGCATCTTTCTGCCAAGCCTACATAGCTGTGAAACTTTCTTCCCAAACTTTCATCCTCTCCAACAAGCTCGAGCTCCAAGGACACCCTTTGGCTTTCGCTGAGTGCGCGCTGCCCACGTAGCTCTCGCTGAGCCAAGTGGGCCAGGGGAGAAGCACTTGCTGCACGAGTGTTTCAAGGTGCACGGCTTTGAAGGCAGCACCACAATCCGGGCCACGAGAAGGGCTGAGGAAGAACGTGCTGTCGTCCTGGCACCTTTCTCCTGTGTGCGAGACGTTTAACTGAAGCTCTTCGCTCGTTCTCCATGAGAGCAACTGCTGGAGGCTGCCAAGGCAGCTGCGAGCACGAAAGCATAGCCGGGCGTCTGTCTTAGAAGAAAGGCGCAGAGCCGCAGTGGGACGCGCCCTTTCCGGAGGCTGCTTGGACAAGGGGTGCTTTAGGAAGGCCTTCTGCTTTGACGCCTGCTCCTGGCTGAGCTCTAGCTGCAGGGACTCTGCAAGGCTGAAGGACTAGGAGAGTGCCTATCTCCACGCTGTGCGGTGACGCGCTAGGGCTCCGCGTTGCCTTTTGCAGAAGCGAGGACGCCCTCAGCCGGCTCGGCTTGTGAACGAGCCCTTGCTGGACTTCTGCAACTTCGGTGCACTGCACACGCAAGCCCGCTGCTCTGCGGCTTCGTTCTTCGCCTCACGTTGTCCGCACAAAAGGGAAGCCCAGCGAGGGCACTGAACTTGGCCGCTTTTGCTCGTGCATGCTGCACGCAGCCACGCTGTAGCGTGCACGCTTTCTTTGCACAGCTCTAGAGGAGAAAGGCTCACGAAGGCTGTCTGCACTTCAGGCGGCTCTCTTGAAAGCTGTTTCTTGCATCGGCGAAGTTACAGCATTTCAGGGAGTGGGTATGCAGAGCCAGCCCTACAGCTGTCAGCTACAGCTCGGAGGCATACCGGGAGCCGCTTTCTGTTCAAGTTACAAAGCATTCTATCGTTTTCTTTGCTGAGTATCTTCATACAGTACAAGCAGTAAGCACCATACACAGTGATACCTTGACATTTGCCTGTAGCCTCTCGTGACTCCTACCATTGCCGTATTATAGTCATTCTTATCCAATCGCAAGAGTAAGCAAGTTACAATTTAAGCTTACCACGGAGAATTCTCAGACCCCCCACCACCGCCACCACCCCGCCCCCCCCACCAGCCCCCCCCACCGCCACCCCCCCCAACCCCCCCCTTCTTCTTCTTGCTCCATCGGCATTTCTTGTTTGCCTGCGAGAGCTCTCTTTCTGGTAAAACCATGTTTTCTAGCTCCTTATGCCCTTCTTGAGACTTACTTGCTTGCTGAAAAACAGGTGCTTGTACCTGTAGTCACATACCGTTGTGCTAAGCATAGAAAAAATCTCCTTCCAACGCAATCTCCAACCTTTGCCTTCTCACTTATTCAGCGATCAGTGTTTCAGCAAAACACCTTGTGCTCTCTGTCAAAACGTGCTTCCATTTCTACCTCATGCTAAGTTTCTACATTCACGCATCTTTCTGCCAAGCCTACATAGCTGTGAAACTTTCTTCCCAAACTTTCATCCTCTCCAACAAGCTCGAGCTCCAAGGACACCCTTTGGCTTTCGCTGAGTGCGCGCTGCCCACGTAGCTCTCGCTGAGCCAAGTGGGCCAGGGGAGAAGCACTTGCTGCACGAGTGTTTCAAGGTGCACGGCTTTGAAGGCAGCACCACAATCCGGGCCACGAGAAGGGCTGAGGAAGAACGTGCTGTCGTCCTGGCACCTTTCTCCTGTGTGCGAGACGTTTAACTGAAGCTCTTCGCTCGTTCTCCATGAGAGCAACTGCTGGAGGCTGCCAAGGCAGCTGCGAGCACGAAAGCATAGCCGGGCGTCTGTCTTAGAAGAAAGGCGCAGAGCCGCAGTGGGACGCGCCCTTTCCGGAGGCTGCTTGGACAAGGGGTGCTTTAGGAAGGCCTTCTGCTTTGACGCCTGCTCCTGGCTGAGCTCTAGCTGCAGGGACTCTGCAAGGCTGAAGGACTAGGAGAGTGCCTATCTCCACGCTGTGCGGTGACGCGCTAGGGCTCCGCGTTGCCTTTTGCAGAAGCGAGGACGCCCTCAGCCGGCTCGGCTTGTGAACGAGCCCTTGCTGGACTTCTGCAACTTCGGTGCACTGCACACGCAAGCCCGCTGCTCTGCGGCTTCGTTCTTCGCCTCACGTTGTCCGCACAAAAGGGAAGCCCAGCGAGGGCACTGAACTTGGCCGCTTTTGCTCGTGCATGCTGCACGCAGCCACGCTGTAGCGTGCACGCTTTCTTTGCACAGCTCTAGAGGAGAAAGGCTCACGAAGGCTGTCTGCACTTCAGGCGGCTCTCTTGAAAGCTGTTTCTTGCATCGGCGAAGTTACAGCATTTCAGGGAGTGGGTATGCAGAGCCAGCCCTACAGCTGTCAGCTACAGCTCGGAGGCATACCGGGAGCCGCTTTCTGTTCAAGTTACAAAGCATTCTATCGTTTTCTTTGCTGAGTATCTTCATACAGTACAAGCAGTAAGCACCATACACAGTGATACCTTGACATTTGCCTGTAGCCTCTCGTGACTCCTACCATTGCCGTATTATAGTCATTCTTATCCAATCGCAAGAGTAAGCAAGTTACAATTTAAGCTTACCACGGAGAATTCTCAGACCCCCCACCACCGCCACCACCCCGCCCCCCCCACCAACCCCCCCCACCGCCACCCCCCCCCAACCCCCCCCTTCTTCTTCTTGCTCCATCGGCATTTCTTGTTTGCCTGCGAGAGCTCTCTTTCTGGTAAAACCATGTTTTCTAGCTCCTTATGCCCTTCTTGAGACTTACTTGCTTGCTGAAAAACAGGTGCTTGTACCTGTAGTCACATACCGTTGTGCTAAGCATAGAAAAAATCTCCTTCCAACGCAATCTCCAACCTTTGCCTTCTCACTTATTCAGCGATCAGTGTTTCAGCAAAACACCTTGTGCTCTCTGTCAAAACGTGCTTCCATTTCTACCTCATGCTAAGTTTCTACATTCACGCATCTTTCTGCCAAGCCTACATAGCTGTGAAACTTTCTTCCCAAACTTTCATCCTCTCCAACAAGCTCGAGCTCCAAGGACACCCTTTGGCTTTCGCTGAGTGCGCGCTGCCCACGTAGCTCTCGCTGAGCCAAGTGGGCCAGGGGAGAAGCACTTGCTGCACGAGTGTTTCAAGGTGCACGGCTTTGAAGGCAGCACCACAATCCGGGCCACGAGAAGGGCTGAGGAAGAACGTGCTGTCGTCCTGGCACCTTTCTCCTGTGTGCGAGACGTTTAACTGAAGCTCTTCGCTCGTTCTCCATGAGAGCAACTGCTGGAGGCTGCCAAGGCAGCTGCGAGCACGAAAGCATAGCCGGGCGTCTGTCTTAGAAGAAAGGCGCAGAGCCGCAGTGGGACGCGCCCTTTCCGGAGGCTGCTTGGACAAGGGGTGCTTTAGGAAGGCCTTCTGCTTTGACGCCTGCTCCTGGCTGAGCTCTAGCTGCAGGGACTCTGCAAGGCTGAAGGACTAGGAGAGTGCCTATCTCCACGCTGTGCGGTGACGCGCTAGGGCTCCGCGTTGCCTTTTGCAGAAGCGAGGACGCCCTCAGCCGGCTCGGCTTGTGAACGAGCCCTTGCTGGACTTCTGCAACTTCGGTGCACTGCACACGCAAGCCCGCTGCTCTGCGGCTTCGTTCTTCGCCTCACGTTGTCCGCACAAAAGGGAAGCCCAGCGAGGGCACTGAACTTGGCCGCTTTTGCTCGTGCATGCTGCACGCAGCCACGCTGTAGCGTGCACGCTTTCTTTGCACAGCTCTAGAGGAGAAAGGCTCACGAAGGCTGTCTGCACTTCAGGCGGCTCTCTTGAAAGCTGTTTCTTGCATCGGCGAAGTTACAGCATTTCAGGGAGTGGGTATGCAGAGCCAGCCCTACAGCTGTCAGCTACAGCTCGGAGGCATACCGGGAGCCGCTTTCTGTTCAAGTTACAAAGCATTCTATCGTTTTCTTTGCTGAGTATCTTCATACAGTACAAGCAGTAAGCACCATACACAGTGATACCTTGACATTTGCCTGTAGCCTCTCGTGACTCCTACCATTGCCGTATTATAGTCATTCTTATCCAATCGCAAGAGTAAGCAAGTTACAATTTAAGCTTACCACGGAGAATTCTCAGACCCCCCACCACCGCCACCACCCCGCCCCCCCCACCAACCCCCCCCACCGCCACCCCCCCCCAACCCCCCCCTTCTTCTTCTTGCTCCATCGGCATTTCTTGTTTGCCTGCGAGAGCTCTCTTTCTGGTAAAACCATGTTTTCTAGCTCCTTATGCCCTTCTTGAGACTTACTTGCTTGCTGAAAAACAGGTGCTTGTACCTGTAGTCACATACCGTTGTGCTAAGCATAGAAAAAATCTCCTTCCAACGCAATCTCCAACCTTTGCCTTCTCACTTATTCAGCGATCAGTGTTTCAGCAAAACACCTTGTGCTCTCTGTCAAAACGTGCTTCCATTTCTACCTCATGCTAAGTTTCTACATTCACGCATCTTTCTGCCAAGCCTACATAGCTGTGAAACTTTCTTCCCAAACTTTCATCCTCTCCAACAAGCTCGAGCTCCAAGGACACCCTTTGGCTTTCGCTGAGTGCGCGCTGCCCACGTAGCTCTCGCTGAGCCAAGTGGGCCAGGGGAGAAGCACTTGCTGCACGAGTGTTTCAAGGTGCACGGCTTTGAAGGCAGCACCACAATCCGGGCCACGAGAAGGGCTGAGGAAGAACGTGCTGTCGTCCTGGCACCTTTCTCCTGTGTGCGAGACGTTTAACTGAAGCTCTTCGCTCGTTCTCCATGAGAGCAACTGCTGGAGGCTGCCAAGGCAGCTGCGAGCACGAAAGCATAGCCGGGCGTCTGTCTTAGAAGAAAGGCGCAGAGCCGCAGTGGGACGCGCCCTTTCCGGAGGCTGCTTGGACAAGGGGTGCTTTAGGAAGGCCTTCTGCTTTGACGCCTGCTCCTGGCTGAGCTCTAGCTGCAGGGACTCTGCAAGGCTGAAGGACTAGGAGAGTGCCTATCTCCACGCTGTGCGGTGACGCGCTAGGGCTCCGCGTTGCCTTTTGCAGAAGCGAGGACGCCCTCAGCCGGCTCGGCTTGTGAACGAGCCCTTGCTGGACTTCTGCAACTTCGGTGCACTGCACACGCAAGCCCGCTGCTCTGCGGCTTCGTTCTTCGCCTCACGTTGTCCGCACAAAAGGGAAGCCCAGCGAGGGCACTGAACTTGGCCGCTTTTGCTCGTGCATGCTGCACGCAGCCACGCTGTAGCGTGCACGCTTTCTTTGCACAGCTCTAGAGGAGAAAGGCTCACGAAGGCTGTCTGCACTTCAGGCGGCTCTCTTGAAAGCTGTTTCTTGCATCGGCGAAGTTACAGCATTTCAGGGAGTGGGTATGCAGAGCCAGCCCTACAGCTGTCAGCTACAGCTCGGAGGCATACCGGGAGCCGCTTTCTGTTCAAGTTACAAAGCATTCTATCGTTTTCTTTGCTGAGTATCTTCATACAGTACAAGCAGTAAGCACCATACACAGTGATACCTTGACATTTGCCTGTAGCCTCTCGTGACTCCTACCATTGCCGTATTATAGTCATTCTTATCCAATCGCAAGAGTAAGCAAGTTACAATTTAAGCTTACCACGGAGAATTCTCAGACCCCCCACCACCGCCACCACCCCGCCCCCCCCACCAGCCCCCCCCACCGCCACCCCCCCCCAACCCCCCCCTTCTTCTTCTTGCTCCATCGGCATTTCTTGTTTGCCTGCGAGAGCTCTCTTTCTGGTAAAACCATGTTTTCTAGCTCCTTATGCCCTTCTTGAGACTTACTTGCTTGCTGAAAAACAGGTGCTTGTACCTGTAGTCACATACCGTTGTGCTAAGCATAGAAAAAATCTCCTTCCAACGCAATCTCCAACCTTTGCCTTCTCACTTATTCAGCGATCAGTGTTTCAGCAAAACACCTTGTGCTCTCTGTCAAAACGTGCTTCCATTTCTACCTCATGCTAAGTTTCTACATTCACGCATCTTTCTGCCAAGCCTACATAGCTGTGAAACTTTCTTCCCAAACTTTCATCCTCTCCAACAAGCTCGAGCTCCAAGGACACCCTTTGGCTTTCGCTGAGTGCGCGCTGCCCACGTAGCTCTCGCTGAGCCAAGTGGGCCAGGGGAGAAGCACTTGCTGCACGAGTGTTTCAAGGTGCACGGCTTTGAAGGCAGCACCACAATCCGGGCCACGAGAAGGGCTGAGGAAGAACGTGCTGTCGTCCTGGCACCTTTCTCCTGTGTGCGAGACGTTTAACTGAAGCTCTTCGCTCGTTCTCCATGAGAGCAACTGCTGGAGGCTGCCAAGGCAGCTGCGAGCACGAAAGCATAGCCGGGCGTCTGTCTTAGAAGAAAGGCGCAGAGCCGCAGTGGGACGCGCCCTTTCCGGAGGCTGCTTGGACAAGGGGTGCTTTAGGAAGGCCTTCTGCTTTGACGCCTGCTCCTGGCTGAGCTCTAGCTGCAGGGACTCTGCAAGGCTGAAGGACTAGGAGAGTGCCTATCTCCACGCTGTGCGGTGACGCGCTAGGGCTCCGCGTTGCCTTTTGCAGAAGCGAGGACGCCCTCAGCCGGCTCGGCTTGTGAACGAGCCCTTGCTGGACTTCTGCAACTTCGGTGCACTGCACACGCAAGCCCGCTGCTCTGCGGCTTCGTTCTTCGCCTCACGTTGTCCGCACAAAAGGGAAGCCCAGCGAGGGCACTGAACTTGGCCGCTTTTGCTCGTGCATGCTGCACGCAGCCACGCTGTAGCGTGCACGCTTTCTTTGCACAGCTCTAGAGGAGAAAGGCTCACGAAGGCTGTCTGCACTTCAGGCGGCTCTCTTGAAAGCTGTTTCTTGCATCGGCGAAGTTACAGCATTTCAGGGAGTGGGTATGCAGAGCCAGCCCTACAGCTGTCAGCTACAGCTCGGAGGCATACCGGGAGCCGCTTTCTGTTCAAGTTACAAAGCATTCTATCGTTTTCTTTGCTGAGTATCTTCATACAGTACAAGCAGTAAGCACCATACACAGTGATACCTTGACATTTGCCTGTAGCCTCTCGTGACTCCTACCATTGCCGTATTATAGTCATTCTTATCCAATCGCAAGAGTAAGCAAGTTACAATTTAAGCTTACCACGGAGAATTCTCAGACCCCCCACCACCGCCACCACCCCGCCCCCCCCACCAACCCCCCCCACCGCCACCCCCCCCCAACCCCCCCCTTCTTCTTCTTGCTCCATCGGCATTTCTTGTTTGCCTGCGAGAGCTCTCTTTCTGGTAAAACCATGTTTTCTAGCTCCTTATGCCCTTCTTGAGACTTACTTGCTTGCTGAAAAACAGGTGCTTGTACCTGTAGTCACATACCGTTGTGCTAAGCATAGAAAAAATCTCCTTCCAACGCAATCTCCAACCTTTGCCTTCTCACTTATTCAGCGATCAGTGTTTCAGCAAAACACCTTGTGCTCTCTGTCAAAACGTGCTTCCATTTCTACCTCATGCTAAGTTTCTACATTCACGCATCTTTCTGCCAAGCCTACATAGCTGTGAAACTTTCTTCCCAAACTTTCATCCTCTCCAACAAGCTCGAGCTCCAAGGACACCCTTTGGCTTTCGCTGAGTGCGCGCTGCCCACGTAGCTCTCGCTGAGCCAAGTGGGCCAGGGGAGAAGCACTTGCTGCACGAGTGTTTCAAGGTGCACGGCTTTGAAGGCAGCACCACAATCCGGGCCACGAGAAGGGCTGAGGAAGAACGTGCTGTCGTCCTGGCACCTTTCTCCTGTGTGCGAGACGTTTAACTGAAGCTCTTCGCTCGTTCTCCATGAGAGCAACTGCTGGAGGCTGCCAAGGCAGCTGCGAGCACGAAAGCATAGCCGGGCGTCTGTCTTAGAAGAAAGGCGCAGAGCCGCAGTGGGACGCGCCCTTTCCGGAGGCTGCTTGGACAAGGGGTGCTTTAGGAAGGCCTTCTGCTTTGACGCCTGCTCCTGGCTGAGCTCTAGCTGCAGGGACTCTGCAAGGCTGAAGGACTAGGAGAGTGCCTATCTCCACGCTGTGCGGTGACGCGCTAGGGCTCCGCGTTGCCTTTTGCAGAAGCGAGGACGCCCTCAGCCGGCTCGGCTTGTGAACGAGCCCTTGCTGGACTTCTGCAACTTCGGTGCACTGCACACGCAAGCCCGCTGCTCTGCGGCTTCGTTCTTCGCCTCACGTTGTCCGCACAAAAGGGAAGCCCAGCGAGGGCACTGAACTTGGCCGCTTTTGCTCGTGCATGCTGCACGCAGCCACGCTGTAGCGTGCACGCTTTCTTTGCACAGCTCTAGAGGAGAAAGGCTCACGAAGGCTGTCTGCACTTCAGGCGGCTCTCTTGAAAGCTGTTTCTTGCATCGGCGAAGTTACAGCATTTCAGGGAGTGGGTATGCAGAGCCAGCCCTACAGCTGTCAGCTACAGCTCGGAGGCATACCGGGAGCCGCTTTCTGTTCAAGTTACAAAGCATTCTATCGTTTTCTTTGCTGAGTATCTTCATACAGTACAAGCAGTAAGCACCATACACAGTGATACCTTGACATTTGCCTGTAGCCTCTCGTGACTCCTACCATTGCCGTATTATAGTCATTCTTATCCAATCGCAAGAGTAAGCAAGTTACAATTTAAGCTTACCACGGAGAATTCTCAGACCCCCCACCACCGCCACCACCCCGCCCCCCCCACCAACCCCCCCCCCCGCCACCCCCCCCCAACCCCCCCCTTCTTCTTCTTGCTCCATCGGCATTTCTTGTTTGCCTGCGAGAGCTCTCTTTCTGGTAAAACCATGTTTTCTAGCTCCTTATGCCCTTCTTGAGACTTACTTGCTTGCTGAAAAACAGGTGCTTGTACCTGTAGTCACATACCGTTGTGCTAAGCATAGAAAAAATCTCCTTCCAACGCAATCTCCAACCTTTGCCTTCTCACTTATTCAGCGATCAGTGTTTCAGCAAAACACCTTGTGCTCTCTGTCAAAACGTGCTTCCATTTCTACCTCATGCTAAGTTTCTACATTCACGCATCTTTCTGCCAAGCCTACATAGCTGTGAAACTTTCTTCCCAAACTTTCATCCTCTCCAACAAGCTCGAGCTCCAAGGACACCCTTTGGCTTTCGCTGAGTGCGCGCTGCCCACGTAGCTCTCGCTGAGCCAAGTGGGCCAGGGGAGAAGCACTTGCTGCACGAGTGTTTCAAGGTGCACGGCTTTGAAGGCAGCACCACAATCCGGGCCACGAGAAGGGCTGAGGAAGAACGTGCTGTCGTCCTGGCACCTTTCTCCTGTGTGCGAGACGTTTAACTGAAGCTCTTCGCTCGTTCTCCATGAGAGCAACTGCTGGAGGCTGCCAAGGCAGCTGCGAGCACGAAAGCATAGCCGGGCGTCTGTCTTAGAAGAAAGGCGCAGAGCCGCAGTGGGACGCGCCCTTTCCGGAGGCTGCTTGGACAAGGGGTGCTTTAGGAAGGCCTTCTGCTTTGACGCCTGCTCCTGGCTGAGCTCTAGCTGCAGGGACTCTGCAAGGCTGAAGGACTAGGAGAGTGCCTATCTCCACGCTGTGCGGTGACGCGCTAGGGCTCCGCGTTGCCTTTTGCAGAAGCGAGGACGCCCTCAGCCGGCTCGGCTTGTGAACGAGCCCTTGCTGGACTTCTGCAACTTCGGTGCACTGCACACGCAAGCCCGCTGCTCTGCGGCTTCGTTCTTCGCCTCACGTTGTCCGCACAAAAGGGAAGCCCAGCGAGGGCACTGAACTTGGCCGCTTTTGCTCGTGCATGCTGCACGCAGCCACGCTGTAGCGTGCACGCTTTCTTTGCACAGCTCTAGAGGAGAAAGGCTCACGAAGGCTGTCTGCACTTCAGGCGGCTCTCTTGAAAGCTGTTTCTTGCATCGGCGAAGTTACAGCATTTCAGGGAGTGGGTATGCAGAGCCAGCCCTACAGCTGTCAGCTACAGCTCGGAGGCATACCGGGAGCCGCTTTCTGTTCAAGTTACAAAGCATTCTATCGTTTTCTTTGCTGAGTATCTTCATACAGTACAAGCAGTAAGCACCATACACAGTGATACCTTGACATTTGCCTGTAGCCTCTCGTGACTCCTACCATTGCCGTATTATAGTCATTCTTATCCAATCGCAAGAGTAAGCAAGTTACAATTTAAGCTTACCACGGAGAATTCTCAGACCCCCCACCACCGCCACCACCCCGCCCCCCCCACCAACCCCCCCCACCGCCACCCCCCCCCAACCCCCCCCTTCTTCTTCTTGCTCCATCGGCATTTCTTGTTTGCCTGCGAGAGCTCTCTTTCTGGTAAAACCATGTTTTCTAGCTCCTTATGCCCTTCTTGAGACTTACTTGCTTGCTGAAAAACAGGTGCTTGTACCTGTAGTCACATACCGTTGTGCTAAGCATAGAAAAAATCTCCTTCCAACGCAATCTCCAACCTTTGCCTTCTCACTTATTCAGCGATCAGTGTTTCAGCAAAACACCTTGTGCTCTCTGTCAAAACGTGCTTCCATTTCTACCTCATGCTAAGTTTCTACATTCACGCATCTTTCTGCCAAGCCTACATAGCTGTGAAACTTTCTTCCCAAACTTTCATCCTCTCCAACAAGCTCGAGCTCCAAGGACACCCTTTGGCTTTCGCTGAGTGCGCGCTGCCCACGTAGCTCTCGCTGAGCCAAGTGGGCCAGGGGAGAAGCACTTGCTGCACGAGTGTTTCAAGGTGCACGGCTTTGAAGGCAGCACCACAATCCGGGCCACGAGAAGGGCTGAGGAAGAACGTGCTGTCGTCCTGGCACCTTTCTCCTGTGTGCGAGACGTTTAACTGAAGCTCTTCGCTCGTTCTCCATGAGAGCAACTGCTGGAGGCTGCCAAGGCAGCTGCGAGCACGAAAGCATAGCCGGGCGTCTGTCTTAGAAGAAAGGCGCAGAGCCGCAGTGGGACGCGCCCTTTCCGGAGGCTGCTTGGACAAGGGGTGCTTTAGGAAGGCCTTCTGCTTTGACGCCTGCTCCTGGCTGAGCTCTAGCTGCAGGGACTCTGCAAGGCTGAAGGACTAGGAGAGTGCCTATCTCCACGCTGTGCGGTGACGCGCTAGGGCTCCGCGTTGCCTTTTGCAGAAGCGAGGACGCCCTCAGCCGGCTCGGCTTGTGAACGAGCCCTTGCTGGACTTCTGCAACTTCGGTGCACTGCACACGCAAGCCCGCTGCTCTGCGGCTTCGTTCTTCGCCTCACGTTGTCCGCACAAAAGGGAAGCCCAGCGAGGGCACTGAACTTGGCCGCTTTTGCTCGTGCATGCTGCACGCAGCCACGCTGTAGCGTGCACGCTTTCTTTGCACAGCTCTAGAGGAGAAAGGCTCACGAAGGCTGTCTGCACTTCAGGCGGCTCTCTTGAAAGCTGTTTCTTGCATCGGCGAAGTTACAGCATTTCAGGGAGTGGGTATGCAGAGCCAGCCCTACAGCTGTCAGCTACAGCTCGGAGGCATACCGGGAGCCGCTTTCTGTTCAAGTTACAAAGCATTCTATCGTTTTCTTTGCTGAGTATCTTCATACAGTACAAGCAGTAAGCACCACACACAGTGATACCTTGACATTTGCCTGTAGCCTCTCGTGACTCCTACCATTGCCGTATTATAGTCATTCTTATCCAATCGCAAGAGTAAGCAAGTTACAATTTAAGCTTACCACGGACAATTCTCAGACCCCCCACCACCGCCACCACCCCGCCCCCCCCACCAACCCCCCCCACCGCCACCCCCCCCCAACCCCCCCCTTCTTCTTCTTGCTCCATCGGCATTTCTTGTTTGCCTGCGAGAGCTCTCTTTCTGGTAAAACCATGTTTTCTAGCTCCTTATGCCCTTCTTGAGACTTACTTGCTTGCTGAAAAACAGGTGCTTGTACCTGTAGTCACATACCGTTGTGCTAAGCATAGAAAAAATCTCCTTCCAACGCAATCTCCAACCTTTGCCTTCTCACTTATTCAGCGATCAGTGTTTCAGCAAAACACCTTGTGCTCTCTGTCAAAACGTGCTTCCATTTCTACCTCATGCTAAGTTTCTACATTCACGCATCTTTCTGCCAAGCCTACATAGCTGTGAAACTTTCTTCCCAAACTTTCATCCTCTCCAACAAGCTCGAGCTCCAAGGACACCCTTTGGCTTTCGCTGAGTGCGCGCTGCCCACGTAGCTCTCGCTGAGCCAAGTGGGCCAGGGGAGAAGCACTTGCTGCACGAGTGTTTCAAGGTGCACGGCTTTGAAGGCAGCACCACAATCCGGGCCACGAGAAGGGCTGAGGAAGAACGTGCTGTCGTCCTGGCACCTTTCTCCTGTGTGCGAGACGTTTAACTGAAGCTCTTCGCTCGTTCTCCATGAGAGCAACTGCTGGAGGCTGCCAAGGCAGCTGCGAGCACGAAAGCATAGCCGGGCGTCTGTCTTAGAAGAAAGGCGCAGAGCCGCAGTGGGATGCGCCCTTTCCGGAGGCTGCTTGGACAAGGGGTGCTTTAGGAAGGCCTTCTGCTTTGACGCCTGCTCCTGGCTGAGCTCTAGCTGCAGGGACTCTGCAAGGCTGAAGGACTAGGAGAGTGCCTATCTCCACGCTGTGCGGTGACGCGCTAGGGCTCCGCGTTGCCTTTTGCAGAAGCGAGGACGCCCTCAGCCGGCTCGGCTTGTGAACGAGCCCTTGCTGGACTTCTGCAACTTCGGTGCACTGCACACGCAAGCCCGCTGCTCTGCGGCTTCGTTCTTCGCCTCACGTTGTCCGCACAAAAGGGAAGCCCAGCGAGGGCACTGAACTTGGCCGCTTTTGCTCGTGCATGCTGCACGCAGCCACGCTGTAGCGTGCACGCTTTCTTTGCACAGCTCTAGAGGAGAAAGGCTCACGAAGGCTGTCTGCACTTCAGGCGGCTCTCTTGAAAGCTGTTTCTTGCATCGGCGAAGTTACAGCATTTCAGGGAGTGGGTATGCAGAGCCAGCCCTACAGCTGTCAGCTACAGCTCGGAGGCATACCGGGAGCCGCTTTCTGTTCAAGTTACAAAGCATTCTATCGTTTTCTTTGCTGAGTATCTTCATACAGTACAAGCAGTAAGCACCATACACAGTGATACCTTGACATTTGCCTGTAGCCTCTCGTGACTCCTACCATTGCCGTATTATAGTCATTCTTATCCAATCGCAAGAGTAAGCAAGTTACAATTTAAGCTTACCACGGAGAATTCTCAGACCCCCCACCACCGCCACCACCCCGCCCCCCCCACCAACCCCCCCCACCGCCACCCCCCCCCAACCCCCCCCTTCTTCTTCTTGCTCCATCGGCATTTCTTGTTTGCCTGCGAGAGCTCTCTTTCTGGTAAAACCATGTTTTCTAGCTCCTTATGCCCTTCTTGAGACTTACTTGCTTGCTGAAAAACAGGTGCTTGTACCTGTAGTCACATACCGTTGTGCTAAGCATAGAAAAAATCTCCTTCCAACGCAATCTCCAACCTTTGCCTTCTCACTTATTCAGCGATCAGTGTTTCAGCAAAACACCTTGTGCTCTCTGTCAAAACGTGCTTCCATTTCTACCTCATGCTAAGTTTCTACATTCACGCATCTTTCTGCCAAGCCTACATAGCTGTGAAACTTTCTTCCCAAACTTTCATCCTCTCCAACAAGCTCGAGCTCCAAGGACACCCTTTGGCTTTCGCTGAGTGCGCGCTGCCCACGTAGCTCTCGCTGAGCCAAGTGGGCCAGGGGAGAAGCACTTGCTGCACGAGTGTTTCAAGGTGCACGGCTTTGAAGGCAGCACCACAATCCGGGCCACGAGAAGGGCTGAGGAAGAACGTGCTGTCGTCCTGGCACCTTTCTCCTGTGTGCGAGACGTTTAACTGAAGCTCTTCGCTCGTTCTCCATGAGAGCAACTGCTGGAGGCTGCCAAGGCAGCTGCGAGCACGAAAGCATAGCCGGGCGTCTGTCTTAGAAGAAAGGCGCAGAGCCGCAGTGGGACGCGCCCTTTCCGGAGGCTGCTTGGACAAGGGGTGCTTTAGGAAGGCCTTCTGCTTTGACGCCTGCTCCTGGCTGAGCTCTAGCTGCAGGGACTCTGCAAGGCTGAAGGACTAGGAGAGTGCCTATCTCCACGCTGTGCGGTGACGCGCTAGGGCTCCGCGTTGCCTTTTGCAGAAGCGAGGACGCCCTCAGCCGGCTCGGCTTGTGAACGAGCCCTTGCTGGACTTCTGCAACTTCGGTGCACTGCACACGCAAGCCCGCTGCTCTGCGGCTTCGTTCTTCGCCTCACGTTGTCCGCACAAAAGGGAAGCCCAGCGAGGGCACTGAACTTGGCCGCTTTTGCTCGTGCATGCTGCACGCAGCCACGCTGTAGCGTGCACGCTTTCTTTGCACAGCTCTAGAGGAGAAAGGCTCACGAAGGCTGTCTGCACTTCAGGCGGCTCTCTTGAAAGCTGTTTCTTGCATCGGCGAAGTTACAGCATTTCAGGGAGTGGGTATGCAGAGCCAGCCCTACAGCTGTCAGCTACAGCTCGGAGGCATACCGGGAGCCGCTTTCTGTTCAAGTTACAAAGCATTCTATCGTTTTCTTTGCTGAGTATCTTCATACAGTACAAGCAGTAAGCACCATACACAGTGATACCTTGACATTTGCCTGTAGCCTCTCGTGACTCCTACCATTGCCGTATTATAGTCATTCTTATCCAATCGCAAGAGTAAGCAAGTTACAATTTAAGCTTACCACGGAGAATTCTCAGACCCCCCACCACCGCCACCACCCCGCCCCCCCCACCAGCCCCCCCCACCGCCACCCCCCCCCAACCCCCCCCTTCTTCTTCTTGCTCCATCGGCATTTCTTGTTTGCCTGCGAGAGCTCTCTTTCTGGTAAAACCATGTTTTCTAGCTCCTTATGCCCTTCTTGAGACTTACTTGCTTGCTGAAAAACAGGTGCTTGTACCTGTAGTCACATACCGTTGTGCTAAGCATAGAAAAAATCTCCTTCCAACGCAATCTCCAACCTTTGCCTTCTCACTTATTCAGCGATCAGTGTTTCAGCAAAACACCTTGTGCTCTCTGTCAAAACGTGCTTCCATTTCTACCTCATGCTAAGTTTCTACATTCACGCATCTTTCTGCCAAGCCTACATAGCTGTGAAACTTTCTTCCCAAACTTTCATCCTCTCCAACAAGCTCGAGCTCCAAGGACACCCTTTGGCTTTCGCTGAGTGCGCGCTGCCCACGTAGCTCTCGCTGAGCCAAGTGGGCCAGGGGAGAAGCACTTGCTGCACGAGTGTTTCAAGGTGCACGGCTTTGAAGGCAGCACCACAATCCGGGCCACGAGAAGGGCTGAGGAAGAACGTGCTGTCGTCCTGGCACCTTTCTCCTGTGTGCGAGACGTTTAACTGAAGCTCTTCGCTCGTTCTCCATGAGAGCAACTGCTGGAGGCTGCCAAGGCAGCTGCGAGCACGAAAGCATAGCCGGGCGTCTGTCTTAGAAGAAAGGCGCAGAGCCGCAGTGGGACGCGCCCTTTCCGGAGGCTGCTTGGACAAGGGGTGCTTTAGGAAGGCCTTCTGCTTTGACGCCTGCTCCTGGCTGAGCTCTAGCTGCAGGGACTCTGCAAGGCTGAAGGACTAGGAGAGTGCCTATCTCCACGCTGTGCGGTGACGCGCTAGGGCTCCGCGTTGCCTTTTGCAGAAGCGAGGACGCCCTCAGCCGGCTCGGCTTGTGAACGAGCCCTTGCTGGACTTCTGCAACTTCGGTGCACTGCACACGCAAGCCCGCTGCTCTGCGGCTTCGTTCTTCGCCTCACGTTGTCCGCACAAAAGGGAAGCCCAGCGAGGGCACTGAACTTGGCCGCTTTTGCTCGTGCATGCTGCACGCAGCCACGCTGTAGCGTGCACGCTTTCTTTGCACAGCTCTAGAGGAGAAAGGCTCACGAAGGCTGTCTGCACTTCAGGCGGCTCTCTTGAAAGCTGTTTCTTGCATCGGCGAAGTTACAGCATTTCAGGGAGTGGGTATGCAGAGCCAGCCCTACAGCTGTCAGCTACAGCTCGGAGGCATACCGGGAGCCGCTTTCTGTTCAAGTTACAAAGCATTCTATCGTTTTCTTTGCTGAGTATCTTCATACAGTACAAGCAGTAAGCACCATACACAGTGATACCTTGACATTTGCCTGTAGCCTCTCGTGACTCCTACCATTGCCGTATTATAGTCATTCTTATCCAATCGCAAGAGTAAGCAAGTTACAATTTAAGCTTACCACGGAGAATTCTCAGACCCCCCACCACCGCCACCACCCCGCCCCCCCCACCAACCCCCCCCACCGCCACCCCCCCCCAACCCCCCCCTTCTTCTTCTTGCTCCATCGGCATTTCTTGTTTGCCTGCGAGAGCTCTCTTTCTGGTAAAACCATGTTTTCTAGCTCCTTATGCCCTTCTTGAGACTTACTTGCTTGCTGAAAAACAGGTGCTTGTACCTGTAGTCACATACCGTTGTGCTAAGCATAGAAAAAATCTCCTTCCAACGCAATCTCCAACCTTTGCCTTCTCACTTATTCAGCGATCAGTGTTTCAGCAAAACACCTTGTGCTCTCTGTCAAAACGTGCTTCCATTTCTACCTCATGCTAAGTTTCTACATTCACGCATCTTTCTGCCAAGCCTACATAGCTGTGAAACTTTCTTCCCAAACTTTCATCCTCTCCAACAAGCTCGAGCTCCAAGGACACCCTTTGGCTTTCGCTGAGTGCGCGCTGCCCACGTAGCTCTCGCTGAGCCAAGTGGGCCAGGGGAGAAGCACTTGCTGCACGAGTGTTTCAAGGTGCACGGCTTTGAAGGCAGCACCACAATCCGGGCCACGAGAAGGGCTGAGGAAGAACGTGCTGTCGTCCTGGCACCTTTCTCCTGTGTGCGAGACGTTTAACTGAAGCTCTTCGCTCGTTCTCCATGAGAGCAACTGCTGGAGGCTGCCAAGGCAGCTGCGAGCACGAAAGCATAGCCGGGCGTCTGTCTTAGAAGAAAGGCGCAGAGCCGCAGTGGGACGCGCCCTTTCCGGAGGCTGCTTGGACAAGGGGTGCTTTAGGAAGGCCTTCTGCTTTGACGCCTGCTCCTGGCTGAGCTCTAGCTGCAGGGACTCTGCAAGGCTGAAGGACTAGGAGAGTGCCTATCTCCACGCTGTGCGGTGACGCGCTAGGGCTCCGCGTTGCCTTTTGCAGAAGCGAGGACGCCCTCAGCCGGCTCGGCTTGTGAACGAGCCCTTGCTGGACTTCTGCAACTTCGGTGCACTGCACACGCAAGCCCGCTGCTCTGCGGCTTCGTTCTTCGCCTCACGTTGTCCGCACAAAAGGGAAGCCCAGCGAGGGCACTGAACTTGGCCGCTTTTGCTCGTGCATGCTGCACGCAGCCACGCTGTAGCGTGCACGCTTTCTTTGCACAGCTCTAGAGGAGAAAGGCTCACGAAGGCTGTCTGCACTTCAGGCGGCTCTCTTGAAAGCTGTTTCTTGCATCGGCGAAGTTACAGCATTTCAGGGAGTGGGTATGCAGAGCCAGCCCTACAGCTGTCAGCTACAGCTCGGAGGCATACCGGGAGCCGCTTTCTGTTCAAGTTACAAAGCATTCTATCGTTTTCTTTGCTGAGTATCTTCATACAGTACAAGCAGTAAGCACCATACACAGTGATACCTTGACATTTGCCTGTAGCCTCTCGTGACTCCTACCATTGCCGTATTATAGTCATTCTTATCCAATCGCAAGAGTAAGCAAGTTACAATTTAAGCTTACCACGGAGAATTCTCAGACCCCCCACCACCGCCACCACCCCGCCCCCCCCCCCACCAACCCCCCCCACCGCCACCCCCCCCCAACCCCCCCCTTCTTCTTCTTGCTCCATCGGCATTTCTTGTTTGCCTGCGAGAGCTCTCTTTCTGGTAAAACCATGTTTTCTAGCTCCTTATGCCCTTCTTGAGACTTACTTGCTTGCTGAAAAACAGGTGCTTGTACCTGTAGTCACATACCGTTGTGCTAAGCATAGAAAAAATCTCCTTCCAACGCAATCTCCAACCTTTGCCTTCTCACTTATTCAGCGATCAGTGTTTCAGCAAAACACCTTGTGCTCTCTGTCAAAACGTGCTTCCATTTCTACCTCATGCTAAGTTTCTACATTCACGCATCTTTCTGCCAAGCCTACATAGCTGTGAAACTTTCTTCCCAAACTTTCATCCTCTCCAACAAGCTCGAGCTCCAAGGACACCCTTTGGCTTTCGCTGAGTGCGCGCTGCCCACGTAGCTCTCGCTGAGCCAAGTGGGCCAGGGGAGAAGCACTTGCTGCACGAGTGTTTCAAGGTGCACGGCTTTGAAGGCAGCACCACAATCCGGGCCACGAGAAGGGCTGAGGAAGAACGTGCTGTCGTCCTGGCACCTTTCTCCTGTGTGCGAGACGTTTAACTGAAGCTCTTCGCTCGTTCTCCATGAGAGCAACTGCTGGAGGCTGCCAAGGCAGCTGCGAGCACGAAAGCATAGCCGGGCGTCTGTCTTAGAAGAAAGGCGCAGAGCCGCAGTGGGACGCGCCCTTTCCGGAGGCTGCTTGGACAAGGGGTGCTTTAGGAAGGCCTTCTGCTTTGACGCCTGCTCCTGGCTGAGCTCTAGCTGCAGGGACTCTGCAAGGCTGAAGGACTAGGAGAGTGCCTATCTCCACGCTGTGCGGTGACGCGCTAGGGCTCCGCGTTGCCTTTTGCAGAAGCGAGGACGCCCTCAGCCGGCTCGGCTTGTGAACGAGCCCTTGCTGGACTTCTGCAACTTCGGTGCACTGCACACGCAAGCCCGCTGCTCTGCGGCTTCGTTCTTCGCCTCACGTTGTCCGCACAAAAGGGAAGCCCAGCGAGAGGGCACTGAACTTGGCCGCTTTTGCTCGTGCATGCTGCACGCAGCCACGCTGTAGCGTGCACGCTTTCTTTGCACAGCTCTAGAGGAGAAAGGCTCACGAAGGCTGTCTGCACTTCAGGCGGCTCTCTTGAAAGCTGTTTCTTGCATCGGCGAAGTTACAGCATTTCAGGGAGTGGGTATGCAGAGCCAGCCCTACAGCTGTCAGCTACAGCTCGGAGGCATACCGGGAGCCGCTTTCTGTTCAAGTTACAAAGCATTCTATCGTTTTCTTTGCTGAGTATCTTCATACAGTACAAGCAGTAAGCACCATACACAGTGATACCTTGACATTTGCCTGTAGCCTCTCGTGACTCCTACCATTGCCGTATTATAGTCATTCTTATCCAATCGCAAGAGTAAGCAAGTTACAATTTAAGCTTACCACGGAGAATTCTCAGACCCCCCACCACCGCCACCACCCCGCCCCCCCCACCAGCCCCCCCCACCGCCACCCCCCCCCAACCCCCCCCTTCTTCTTCTTGCTCCATCGGCATTTCTTGTTTGCCTGCGAGAGCTCTCTTTCTGGTAAAACCATGTTTTCTAGCTCCTTATGCCCTTCTTGAGACTTACTTGCTTGCTGAAAAACAGGTGCTTGTACCTGTAGTCACATACCGTTGTGCTAAGCATAGAAAAAATCTCCTTCCAACGCAATCTCCAACCTTTGCCTTCTCACTTATTCAGCGATCAGTGTTTCAGCAAAACACCTTGTGCTCTCTGTCAAAACGTGCTTCCATTTCTACCTCATGCTAAGTTTCTACATTCACGCATCTTTCTGCCAAGCCTACATAGCTGTGAAACTTTCTTCCCAAACTTTCGTCCTCTCCAACAAGCTCGAGCTCCAAGGACACCCTTTGGCTTTCGCTGAGTGCGCGCTGCCCACGTAGCTCTCGCTGAGCCAAGTGGGCCAGGGGAGAAGCACTTGCTGCACGAGTGTTTCAAGGTGCACGGCTTTGAAGGCAGCACCACAATCCGGGCCACGAGAAGGGCTGAGGAAGAACGTGCTGTCGTCCTGGCACCTTTCTCCTGTGTGCGAGACGTTTAACTGAAGCTCTTCGCTCGTTCTCCATGAGAGCAACTGCTGGAGGCTGCCAAGGCAGCTGCGAGCACGAAAGCATAGCCGGGCGTCTGTCTTAGAAGAAAGGCGCAGAGCCGCAGTGGGACGCGCCCTTTCCGGAGGCTGCTTGGACAAGGGGTGCTTTAGGAAGGCCTTCTGCTTTGACGCCTGCTCCTGGCTGAGCTCTAGCTGCAGGGACTCTGCAAGGCTGAAGGACTAGGAGAGTGCCTATCTCCACGCTGTGCGGTGACGCGCTAGGGCTCCGCGTTGCCTTTTGCAGAAGCGAGGACGCCCTCAGCCGGCTCGGCTTGTGAACGAGCCCTTGCTGGACTTCTGCAACTTCGGTGCACTGCACACGCAAGCCCGCTGCTCTGCGGCTTCGTTCTTCGCCTCACGTTGTCCGCACAAAAGGGAAGCCCAGCGAGGGCACTGAACTTGGCCGCTTTTGCTCGTGCATGCTGCACGCAGCCACGCTGTAGCGTGCACGCTTTCTTTGCACAGCTCTAGAGGAGAAAGGCTCACGAAGGCTGTCTGCACTTCAGGCGGCTCTCTTGAAAGCTGTTTCTTGCATCGGCGAAGTTACAGCATTTCAGGGAGTGGGTATGCAGAGCCAGCCCTACAGCTGTCAGCTACAGCTCGGAGGCATACCGGGAGCCGCTTTCTGTTCAAGTTACAAAGCATTCTATCGTTTTCTTTGCTGAGTATCTTCATACAGTACAAGCAGTAAGCACCATACACAGTGATACCTTGACATTTGCCTGTAGCCTCTCGTGACTCCTACCATTGCCGTATTATAGTCATTCTTATCCAATCGCAAGAGTAAGCAAGTTACAATTTAAGCTTACCACGGAGAATTCTCAGACCCCCCACCACCGCCACCACCCCGCCCCCCCCACCAACCCCCCCCACCGCCACCCCCCCCCAACCCCCCCCTTCTTCTTCTTGCTCCATCGGCATTTCTTGTTTGCCTGCGAGAGCTCTCTTTCTGGTAAAACCATGTTTTCTAGCTCCTTATGCCCTTCTTGAGACTTACTTGCTTGCTGAAAAACAGGTGCTTGTACCTGTAGTCACATACCGTTGTGCTAAGCATAGAAAAAATCTCCTTCCAACGCAATCTCCAACCTTTGCCTTCTCACTTATTCAGCGATCAGTGTTTCAGCAAAACACCTTGTGCTCTCTGTCAAAACGTGCTTCCATTTCTACCTCATGCTAAGTTTCTACATTCACGCATCTTTCTGCCAAGCCTACATAGCTGTGAAACTTTCTTCCCAAACTTTCATCCTCTCCAACAAGCTCGAGCTCCAAGGACACCCTTTGGCTTTCGCTGAGTGCGCGCTGCCCACGTAGCTCTCGCTGAGCCAAGTGGGCCAGGGGAGAAGCACTTGCTGCACGAGTGTTTCAAGGTGCACGGCTTTGAAGGCAGCACCACAATCCGGGCCACGAGAAGGGCTGAGGAAGAACGTGCTGTCGTCCTGGCACCTTTCTCCTGTGTGCGAGACGTTTAACTGAAGCTCTTCGCTCGTTCTCCATGAGAGCAACTGCTGGAGGCTGCCAAGGCAGCTGCGAGCACGAAAGCATAGCCGGGCGTCTGTCTTAGAAGAAAGGCGCAGAGCCGCAGTGGGATGCGCCCTTTCCGGAGGCTGCTTGGACAAGGGGTGCTTTAGGAAGGCCTTCTGCTTTGACGCCTGCTCCTGGCTGAGCTCTAGCTGCAGGGACTCTGCAAGGCTGAAGGACTAGGAGAGTGCCTATCTCCACGCTGTGCGGTGACGCGCTAGGGCTCCGCGTTGCCTTTTGCAGAAGCGAGGACGCCCTCAGCCGGCTCGGCTTGTGAACGAGCCCTTGCTGGACTTCTGCAACTTCGGTGCACTGCACACGCAAGCCCGCTGCTCTGCGGCTTCGTTCTTCGCCTCACGTTGTCCGCACAAAAGGGAAGCCCAGCGAGGGCACTGAACTTGGCCGCTTTTGCTCGTGCATGCTGCACGCAGCCACGCTGTAGCGTGCACGCTTTCTTTGCACAGCTCTAGAGGAGAAAGGCTCACGAAGGCTGTCTGCACTTCAGGCGGCTCTCTTGAAAGCTGTTTCTTGCATCGGCGAAGTTACAGCATTTCAGGGAGTGGGTATGCAGAGCCAGCCCTACAGCTGTCAGCTACAGCTCGGAGGCATACCGGGAGCCGCTTTCTGTTCAAGTTACAAAGCATTCTATCGTTTTCTTTGCTGAGTATCTTCATACAGTACAAGCAGTAAGCACCATACACAGTGATACCTTGACATTTGCCTGTAGCCTCTCGTGACTCCTACCATTGCCGTATTATAGTCATTCTTATCCAATCGCAAGAGTAAGCAAGTTACAATTTAAGCTTACCACGGAGAATTCTCAGACCCCCCACCACCGCCACCACCCCGCCCCCCCCCCCACCAACCCCCCCCACCGCCACCCCCCCCCAACCCCCCCCTTCTTCTTCTTGCTCCATCGGCATTTCTTGTTTGCCTGCGAGAGCTCTCTTTCTGGTAAAACCATGTTTTCTAGCTCCTTATGCCCTTCTTGAGACTTACTTGCTTGCTGAAAAACAGGTGCTTGTACCTGTAGTCACATACCGTTGTGCTAAGCATAGAAAAAATCTCCTTCCAACGCAATCTCCAACCTTTGCCTTCTCACTTATTCAGCGATCAGTGTTTCAGCAAAACACCTTGTGCTCTCTGTCAAAACGTGCTTCCATTTCTACCTCATGCTAAGTTTCTACATTCACGCATCTTTCTGCCAAGCCTACATAGCTGTGAAACTTTCTTCCCAAACTTTCATCCTCTCCAACAAGCTCGAGCTCCAAGGACACCCTTTGGCTTTCGCTGAGTGCGCGCTGCCCACGTAGCTCTCGCTGAGCCAAGTGGGCCAGGGGAGAAGCACTTGCTGCACGAGTGTTTCAAGGTGCACGGCTTTGAAGGCAGCACCACAATCCGGGCCACGAGAAGGGCTGAGGAAGAACGTGCTGTCGTCCTGGCACCTTTCTCCTGTGTGCGAGACGTTTAACTGAAGCTCTTCGCTCGTTCTCCATGAGAGCAACTGCTGGAGGCTGCCAAGGCAGCTGCGAGCACGAAAGCATAGCCGGGCGTCTGTCTTAGAAGAAAGGCGCAGAGCCGCAGTGGGACGCGCCCTTTCCGGAGGCTGCTTGGACAAGGGGTGCTTTAGGAAGGCCTTCTGCTTTGACGCCTGCTCCTGGCTGAGCTCTAGCTGCAGGGACTCTGCAAGGCTGAAGGACTAGGAGAGTGCCTATCTCCACGCTGTGCGGTGACGCGCTAGGGCTCCGCGTTGCCTTTTGCAGAAGCGAGGACGCCCTCAGCCGGCTCGGCTTGTGAACGAGCCCTTGCTGGACTTCTGCAACTTCGGTGCACTGCACACGCAAGCCCGCTGCTCTGCGGCTTCGTTCTTCGCCTCACGTTGTCCGCACAAAAGGGAAGCCCAGCGAGGGCACTGAACTTGGCCGCTTTTGCTCGTGCATGCTGCACGCAGCCACGCTGTAGCGTGCACGCTTTCTTTGCACAGCTCTAGAGGAGAAAGGCTCACGAAGGCTGTCTGCACTTCAGGCGGCTCTCTTGAAAGCTGTTTCTTGCATCGGCGAAGTTACAGCATTTCAGGGAGTGGGTATGCAGAGCCAGCCCTACAGCTGTCAGCTACAGCTCGGAGGCATACCGGGAGCCGCTTTCTGTTCAAGTTACAAAGCATTCTATCGTTTTCTTTGCTGAGTATCTTCATACAGTACAAGCAGTAAGCACCATACACAGTGATACCTTGACATTTGCCTGTAGCCTCTCGTGACTCCTACCATTGCCGTATTATAGTCATTCTTATCCAATCGCAAGAGTAAGCAAGTTACAATTTAAGCTTACCACGGACAATTCTCAGACCCCCCACCACCGCCACCCCCCCCCAACCCCCCCCTTCTTCTTCTTGCTCCATCGGCATTTCTTGTTTGCCTGCGAGAGCTCTCTTTCTGGTAAAACCATGTTTTCTAGCTCCTTATGCCCTTCTTGAGACTTACTTGCTTGCTGAAAAACAGGTGCTTGTACCTGTAGTCACATACCGTTGTGCTAAGCATAGAAAAAATCTCCTTCCAACGCAATCTCCAACCTTTGCCTTCTCACTTATTCAGCGATCAGTGTTTCAGCAAAACACCTTGTGCTCTCTGTCAAAACGTGCTTCCATTTCTACCTCATGCTAAGTTTCTACATTCACGCATCTTTCTGCCAAGCCTACATAGCTGTGGAACTTTCTTCCCAAACTTTCATCCTCTCCAACAAGCTCGAGCTCCAAGGACACCCTTTGGCTTTCGCTGAGTGCGCGCTGCCCACGTAGCTCTCGCTGAGCCAAGTGGGCCAGGGGAGAAGCACTTGCTGCACGAGTGTTTCAAGGTGCACGGCTTTGAAGGCAGCACCACAATCCGGGCCACGAGAAGGGCTGAGGAAGAACGTGCTGTCGTCCTGGCACCTTTCTCCTGTGTGCGAGACGTTTAACTGAAGCTCTTCGCTCGTTCTCCATGAGAGCAACTGCTGGAGGCTGCCAAGGCAGCTGCGAGCACGAAAGCATAGCCGGGCGTCTGTCTTAGAAGAAAGGCGCAGAGCCGCAGTGGGACGCGCCCTTTCCGGAGGCTGCTTGGACAAGGGGTGCTTTAGGAAGGCCTTCTGCTTTGACGCCTGCTCCTGGCTGAGCTCTAGCTGCAGGGACTCTGCAAGGCTGAAGGACTAGGAGAGTGCCTATCTCCACGCTGTGCGGTGACGCGCTAGGGCTCCGCGTTGCCTTTTGCAGAAGCGAGGACGCCCTCAGCCGGCTCGGCTTGTGAACGAGCCCTTGCTGGACTTCTGCAACTTCGGTGCACTGCACACGCAAGCCCGCTGCTCTGCGGCTTCGTTCTTCGCCTCACGTTGTCCGCACAAAAGGGAAGCCCAGCGAGGGCACTGAACTTGGCCGCTTTTGCTCGTGCATGCTGCACGCAGCCACGCTGTAGCGTGCACGCTTTCTTTGCACAGCTCTAGAGGAGAAAGGCTCACGAAGGCTGTCTGCACTTCAGGCGGCTCTCTTGAAAGCTGTTTCTTGCATCGGCGAAGTTACAGCATTTCAGGGAGTGGGTATGCAGAGCCAGCCCTACAGCTGTCAGCTACAGCTCGGAGGCATACCGGGAGCCGCTTTCTGTTCAAGTTACAAAGCATTCTATCGTTTTCTTTGCTGAGTATCTTCATACAGTACAAGCAGTAAGCACCATACACAGTGATACCTTGACATTTGCCTGTAGCCTCTCGTGACTCCTACCATTGCCGTATTATAGTCATTCTTATCCAATCGCAAGAGTAAGCAAGTTACAATTTAAGCTTACCACGGAGAATTCTCAGACCCCCCACCACCGCCACCACCCCGCCCCCCCCCACCAACCCCCCCCACCGCCACCCCCCCCCAACCCCCCCCTTCTTCTTCTTGCTCCATCGGCATTTCTTGTTTGCCTGCGAGAGCTCTCTTTCTGGTAAAACCATGTTTTCTAGCTCCTTATGCCCTTCTTGAGACTTACTTGCTTGCTGAAAAACAGGTGCTTGTACCTGTAGTCACATACCGTTGTGCTAAGCATAGAAAAAATCTCCTTCCAACGCAATCTCCAACCTTTGCCTTCTCACTTATTCAGCGATCAGTGTTTCAGCAAAACACCTTGTGCTCTCTGTCAAAACGTGCTTCCATTTCTACCTCATGCTAAGTTTCTACATTCACGCATCTTTCTGCCAAGCCTACATAGCTGTGAAACTTTCTTCCCAAACTTTCATCCTCTCCAACAAGCTCGAGCTCCAAGGACACCCTTTGGCTTTCGCTGAGTGCGCGCTGCCCACGTAGCTCTCGCTGAGCCAAGTGGGCCAGGGGAGAAGCACTTGCTGCACGAGTGTTTCAAGGTGCACGGCTTTGAAGGCAGCACCACAATCCGGGCCACGAGAAGGGCTGAGGAAGAACGTGCTGTCGTCCTGGCACCTTTCTCCTGTGTGCGAGACGTTTAACTGAAGCTCTTCGCTCGTTCTCCATGAGAGCAACTGCTGGAGGCTGCCAAGGCAGCTGCGAGCACGAAAGCATAGCCGGGCGTCTGTCTTAGAAGAAAGGCGCAGAGCCGCAGTGGGACGCGCCCTTTCCGGAGGCTGCTTGGACAAGGGGTGCTTTAGGAAGGCCTTCTGCTTTGACGCCTGCTCCTGGCTGAGCTCTAGCTGCAGGGACTCTGCAAGGCTGAAGGACTAGGAGAGTGCCTATCTCCACGCTGTGCGGTGACGCGCTAGGGCTCCGCGTTGCCTTTTGCAGAAGCGAGGACGCCCTCAGCCGGCTCGGCTTGTGAACGAGCCCTTGCTGGACTTCTGCAACTTCGGTGCACTGCACACGCAAGCCCGCTGCTCTGCGGCTTCGTTCTTCGCCTCACGTTGTCCGCACAAAAGGGAAGCCCAGCGAGAGGGCACTGAACTTGGCCGCTTTTGCTCGTGCATGCTGCACGCAGCCACGCTGTAGCGTGCACGCTTTCTTTGCACAGCTCTAGAGGAGAAAGGCTCACGAAGGCTGTCTGCACTTCAGGCGGCTCTCTTGAAAGCTGTTTCTTGCATCGGCGAAGTTACAGCATTTCAGGGAGTGGGTATGCAGAGCCAGCCCTACAGCTGTCAGCTACAGCTCGGAGGCATACCGGGAGCCGCTTTCTGTTCAAGTTACAAAGCATTCTATCGTTTTCTTTGCTGAGTATCTTCATACAGTACAAGCAGTAAGCACCATACACAGTGATACCTTGACATTTGCCTGTAGCCTCTCGTGACTCCTACCATTGCCGTATTATAGTCATTCTTATCCAATCGCAAGAGTAAGCAAGTTACAATTTAAGCTTACCACGGAGAATTCTCAGACCCCCCACCACCGCCACCACCCCGCCCCCCCCACCAGCCCCCCCCACCGCCACCCCCCCCCAACCCCCCCCTTCTTCTTCTTGCTCCATCGGCATTTCTTGTTTGCCTGCGAGAGCTCTCTTTCTGGTAAAACCATGTTTTCTAGCTCCTTATGCCCTTCTTGAGACTTACTTGCTTGCTGAAAAACAGGTGCTTGTACCTGTAGTCACATACCGTTGTGCTAAGCATAGAAAAAATCTCCTTCCAACGCAATCTCCAACCTTTGCCTTCTCACTTATTCAGCGATCAGTGTTTCAGCAAAACACCTTGTGCTCTCTGTCAAAACGTGCTTCCATTTCTACCTCATGCTAAGTTTCTACATTCACGCATCTTTCTGCCAAGCCTACATAGCTGTGAAACTTTCTTCCCAAACTTTCGTCCTCTCCAACAAGCTCGAGCTCCAAGGACACCCTTTGGCTTTCGCTGAGTGCGCGCTGCCCACGTAGCTCTCGCTGAGCCAAGTGGGCCAGGGGAGAAGCACTTGCTGCACGAGTGTTTCAAGGTGCACGGCTTTGAAGGCAGCACCACAATCCGGGCCACGAGAAGGGCTGAGGAAGAACGTGCTGTCGTCCTGGCACCTTTCTCCTGTGTGCGAGACGTTTAACTGAAGCTCTTCGCTCGTTCTCCATGAGAGCAACTGCTGGAGGCTGCCAAGGCAGCTGCGAGCACGAAAGCATAGCCGGGCGTCTGTCTTAGAAGAAAGGCGCAGAGCCGCAGTGGGACGCGCCCTTTCCGGAGGCTGCTTGGACAAGGGGTGCTTTAGGAAGGCCTTCTGCTTTGACGCCTGCTCCTGGCTGAGCTCTAGCTGCAGGGACTCTGCAAGGCTGAAGGACTAGGAGAGTGCCTATCTCCACGCTGTGCGGTGACGCGCTAGGGCTCCGCGTTGCCTTTTGCAGAAGCGAGGACGCCCTCAGCCGGCTCGGCTTGTGAACGAGCCCTTGCTGGACTTCTGCAACTTCGGTGCACTGCACACGCAAGCCCGCTGCTCTGCGGCTTCGTTCTTCGCCTCACGTTGTCCGCACAAAAGGGAAGCCCAGCGAGGGCACTGAACTTGGCCGCTTTTGCTCGTGCATGCTGCACGCAGCCACGCTGTAGCGTGCACGCTTTCTTTGCACAGCTCTAGAGGAGAAAGGCTCACGAAGGCTGTCTGCACTTCAGGCGGCTCTCTTGAAAGCTGTTTCTTGCATCGGCGAAGTTACAGCATTTCAGGGAGTGGGTATGCAGAGCCAGCCCTACAGCTGTCAGCTACAGCTCGGAGGCATACCGGGAGCCGCTTTCTGTTCAAGTTACAAAGCATTCTATCGTTTTCTTTGCTGAGTATCTTCATACAGTACAAGCAGTAAGCACCATACACAGTGATACCTTGACATTTGCCTGTAGCCTCTCGTGACTCCTACCATTGCCGTATTATAGTCATTCTTATCCAATCGCAAGAGTAAGCAAGTTACAATTTAAGCTTACCACGGAGAATTCTCAGACCCCCCACCACCGCCACCACCCCGCCCCCCCCACCAACCCCCCCCACCGCCACCCCCCCCCAACCCCCCCCTTCTTCTTCTTGCTCCATCGGCATTTCTTGTTTGCCTGCGAGAGCTCTCTTTCTGGTAAAACCATGTTTTCTAGCTCCTTATGCCCTTCTTGAGACTTACTTGCTTGCTGAAAAACAGGTGCTTGTACCTGTAGTCACATACCGTTGTGCTAAGCATAGAAAAAATCTCCTTCCAACGCAATCTCCAACCTTTGCCTTCTCACTTATTCAGCGATCAGTGTTTCAGCAAAACACCTTGTGCTCTCTGTCAAAACGTGCTTCCATTTCTACCTCATGCTAAGTTTCTACATTCACGCATCTTTCTGCCAAGCCTACATAGCTGTGAAACTTTCTTCCCAAACTTTCATCCTCTCCAACAAGCTCGAGCTCCAAGGACACCCTTTGGCTTTCGCTGAGTGCGCGCTGCCCACGTAGCTCTCGCTGAGCCAAGTGGGCCAGGGGAGAAGCACTTGCTGCACGAGTGTTTCAAGGTGCACGGCTTTGAAGGCAGCACCACAATCCGGGCCACGAGAAGGGCTGAGGAAGAACGTGCTGTCGTCCTGGCACCTTTCTCCTGTGTGCGAGACGTTTAACTGAAGCTCTTCGCTCGTTCTCCATGAGAGCAACTGCTGGAGGCTGCCAAGGCAGCTGCGAGCACGAAAGCATAGCCGGGCGTCTGTCTTAGAAGAAAGGCGCAGAGCCGCAGTGGGATGCGCCCTTTCCGGAGGCTGCTTGGACAAGGGGTGCTTTAGGAAGGCCTTCTGCTTTGACGCCTGCTCCTGGCTGAGCTCTAGCTGCAGGGACTCTGCAAGGCTGAAGGACTAGGAGAGTGCCTATCTCCACGCTGTGCGGTGACGCGCTAGGGCTCCGCGTTGCCTTTTGCAGAAGCGAGGACGCCCTCAGCCGGCTCGGCTTGTGAACGAGCCCTTGCTGGACTTCTGCAACTTCGGTGCACTGCACACGCAAGCCCGCTGCTCTGCGGCTTCGTTCTTCGCCTCACGTTGTCCGCACAAAAGGGAAGCCCAGCGAGGGCACTGAACTTGGCCGCTTTTGCTCGTGCATGCTGCACGCAGCCACGCTGTAGCGTGCACGCTTTCTTTGCACAGCTCTAGAGGAGAAAGGCTCACGAAGGCTGTCTGCACTTCAGGCGGCTCTCTTGAAAGCTGTTTCTTGCATCGGCGAAGTTACAGCATTTCAGGGAGTGGGTATGCAGAGCCAGCCCTACAGCTGTCAGCTACAGCTCGGAGGCATACCGGGAGCCGCTTTCTGTTCAAGTTACAAAGCATTCTATCGTTTTCTTTGCTGAGTATCTTCATACAGTACAAGCAGTAAGCACCATACACAGTGATACCTTGACATTTGCCTGTAGCCTCTCGTGACTCCTACCATTGCCGTATTATAGTCATTCTTATCCAATCGCAAGAGTAAGCAAGTTACAATTTAAGCTTACCACGGAGAATTCTCAGACCCCCCACCACCGCCACCACCCCGCCCCCCCCCCCACCAACCCCCCCCACCGCCACCCCCCCCCAACCCCCCCCTTCTTCTTCTTGCTCCATCGGCATTTCTTGTTTGCCTGCGAGAGCTCTCTTTCTGGTAAAACCATGTTTTCTAGCTCCTTATGCCCTTCTTGAGACTTACTTGCTTGCTGAAAAACAGGTGCTTGTACCTGTAGTCACATACCGTTGTGCTAAGCATAGAAAAAATCTCCTTCCAACGCAATCTCCAACCTTTGCCTTCTCACTTATTCAGCGATCAGTGTTTCAGCAAAACACCTTGTGCTCTCTGTCAAAACGTGCTTCCATTTCTACCTCATGCTAAGTTTCTACATTCACGCATCTTTCTGCCAAGCCTACATAGCTGTGAAACTTTCTTCCCAAACTTTCATCCTCTCCAACAAGCTCGAGCTCCAAGGACACCCTTTGGCTTTCGCTGAGTGCGCGCTGCCCACGTAGCTCTCGCTGAGCCAAGTGGGCCAGGGGAGAAGCACTTGCTGCACGAGTGTTTCAAGGTGCACGGCTTTGAAGGCAGCACCACAATCCGGGCCACGAGAAGGGCTGAGGAAGAACGTGCTGTCGTCCTGGCACCTTTCTCCTGTGTGCGAGACGTTTAACTGAAGCTCTTCGCTCGTTCTCCATGAGAGCAACTGCTGGAGGCTGCCAAGGCAGCTGCGAGCACGAAAGCATAGCCGGGCGTCTGTCTTAGAAGAAAGGCGCAGAGCCGCAGTGGGACGCGCCCTTTCCGGAGGCTGCTTGGACAAGGGGTGCTTTAGGAAGGCCTTCTGCTTTGACGCCTGCTCCTGGCTGAGCTCTAGCTGCAGGGACTCTGCAAGGCTGAAGGACTAGGAGAGTGCCTATCTCCACGCTGTGCGGTGACGCGCTAGGGCTCCGCGTTGCCTTTTGCAGAAGCGAGGACGCCCTCAGCCGGCTCGGCTTGTGAACGAGCCCTTGCTGGACTTCTGCAACTTCGGTGCACTGCACACGCAAGCCCGCTGCTCTGCGGCTTCGTTCTTCGCCTCACGTTGTCCGCACAAAAGGGAAGCCCAGCGAGGGCACTGAACTTGGCCGCTTTTGCTCGTGCATGCTGCACGCAGCCACGCTGTAGCGTGCACGCTTTCTTTGCACAGCTCTAGAGGAGAAAGGCTCACGAAGGCTGTCTGCACTTCAGGCGGCTCTCTTGAAAGCTGTTTCTTGCATCGGCGAAGTTACAGCATTTCAGGGAGTGGGTATGCAGAGCCAGCCCTACAGCTGTCAGCTACAGCTCGGAGGCATACCGGGAGCCGCTTTCTGTTCAAGTTACAAAGCATTCTATCGTTTTCTTTGCTGAGTATCTTCATACAGTACAAGCAGTAAGCACCATACACAGTGATACCTTGACATTTGCCTGTAGCCTCTCGTGACTCCTACCATTGCCGTATTATAGTCATTCTTATCCAATCGCAAGAGTAAGCAAGTTACAATTTAAGCTTACCACGGAGAATTCTCAGACCCCCCACCACCGCCACCACCCCGCCCCCCCCACCAACCCCCCCCACCGCCACCCCCCCCCAACCCCCCCCTTCTTCTTCTTGCTCCATCGGCATTTCTTGTTTGCCTGCGAGAGCTCTCTTTCTGGTAAAACCATGTTTTCTAGCTCCTTATGCCCTTCTTGAGACTTACTTGCTTGCTGAAAAACAGGTGCTTGTACCTGTAGTCACATACCGTTGTGCTAAGCATAGAAAAAATCTCCTTCCAACGCAATCTCCAACCTTTGCCTTCTCACTTATTCAGCGATCAGTGTTTCAGCAAAACACCTTGTGCTCTCTGTCAAAACGTGCTTCCATTTCTACCTCATGCTAAGTTTCTACATTCACGCATCTTTCTGCCAAGCCTACATAGCTGTGAAACTTTCTTCCCAAACTTTCATCCTCTCCAACAAGCTCGAGCTCCAAGGACACCCTTTGGCTTTCGCTGAGTGCGCGCTGCCCACGTAGCTCTCGCTGAGCCAAGTGGGCCAGGGGAGAAGCACTTGCTGCACGAGTGTTTCAAGGTGCACGGCTTTGAAGGCAGCACCACAATCCGGGCCACGAGAAGGGCTGAGGAAGAACGTGCTGTCGTCCTGGCACCTTTCTCCTGTGTGCGAGACGTTTAACTGAAGCTCTTCGCTCGTTCTCCATGAGAGCAACTGCTGGAGGCTGCCAAGGCAGCTGCGAGCACGAAAGCATAGCCGGGCGTCTGTCTTAGAAGAAAGGCGCAGAGCCGCAGTGGGACGCGCCCTTTCCGGAGGCTGCTTGGACAAGGGGTGCTTTAGGAAGGCCTTCTGCTTTGACGCCTGCTCCTGGCTGAGCTCTAGCTGCAGGGACTCTGCAAGGCTGAAGGACTAGGAGAGTGCCTATCTCCACGCTGTGCGGTGACGCGCTAGGGCTCCGCGTTGCCTTTTGCAGAAGCGAGGACGCCCTCAGCCGGCTCGGCTTGTGAACGAGCCCTTGCTGGACTTCTGCAACTTCGGTGCACTGCACACGCAAGCCCGCTGCTCTGCGGCTTCGTTCTTCGCCTCACGTTGTCCGCACAAAAGGGAAGCCCAGCGAGAGGGCACTGAACTTGGCCGCTTTTGCTCGTGCATGCTGCACGCAGCCACGCTGTAGCGTGCACGCTTTCTTTGCACAGCTCTAGAGGAGAAAGGCTCACGAAGGCTGTCTGCACTTCAGGCGGCTCTCTTGAAAGCTGTTTCTTGCATCGGCGAAGTTACAGCATTTCAGGGAGTGGGTATGCAGAGCCAGCCCTACAGCTGTCAGCTACAGCTCGGAGGCATACCGGGAGCCGCTTTCTGTTCAAGTTACAAAGCATTCTATCGTTTTCTTTGCTGAGTATCTTCATACAGTACAAGCAGTAAGCACCATACACAGTGATACATTGACATTTGCCTGTAGCCTCTCGTGACTCCTACCATTGCCGTATTATAGTCATTCTTATCCAATCGCAAGAGTAAGCAAGTTACAATTTAAGCTTACCACGGAGAATTCTCAGACCCCCCACCACCGCCACCACCCCGCCCCCCCCACCAGCCCCCCCCACCGCCACCCCCCCCCAACCCCCCCCTTCTTCTTCTTGCTCCATCGGCATTTCTTGTTTGCCTGCGAGAGCTCTCTTTCTGGTAAAACCATGTTTTCTAGCTCCTTATGCCCTTCTTGAGACTTACTTGCTTGCTGAAAAACAGGTGCTTGTACCTGTAGTCACATACCGTTGTGCTAAGCATAGAAAAAATCTCCTTCCAACGCAATCTCCAACCTTTGCCTTCTCACTTATTCAGCGATCAGTGTTTCAGCAAAACACCTTGTGCTCTCTGTCAAAACGTGCTTCCATTTCTACCTCATGCTAAGTTTCTACATTCACGCATCTTTCTGCCAAGCCTACATAGCTGTGAAACTTTCTTCCCAAACTTTCATCCTCTCCAACAAGCTCGAGCTCCAAGGACACCCTTTGGCTTTCGCTGAGTGCGCGCTGCCCACGTAGCTCTCGCTGAGCCAAGTGGGCCAGGGGAGAAGCACTTGCTGCACGAGTGTTTCAAGGTGCACGGCTTTGAAGGCAGCACCACAATCCGGGCCACGAGAAGGGCTGAGGAAGAACGTGCTGTCGTCCTGGCACCTTTCTCCTGTGTGCGAGACGTTTAACTGAAGCTCTTCGCTCGTTCTCCATGAGAGCAACTGCTGGAGGCTGCCAAGGCAGCTGCGAGCACGAAAGCATAGCCGGGCGTCTGTCTTAGAAGAAAGGCGCAGAGCCGCAGTGGGACGCGCCCTTTCCGGAGGCTGCTTGGACAAGGGGTGCTTTAGGAAGGCCTTCTGCTTTGACGCCTGCTCCTGGCTGAGCTCTAGCTGCAGGGACTCTGCAAGGCTGAAGGACTAGGAGAGTGCCTATCTCCACGCTGTGCGGTGACGCGCTAGGGCTCCGCGTTGCCTTTTGCAGAAGCGAGGACGCCCTCAGCCGGCTCGGCTTGTGAACGAGCCCTTGCTGGACTTCTGCAACTTCGGTGCACTGCACACGCAAGCCCGCTGCTCTGCGGCTTCGTTCTTCGCCTCACGTTGTCCGCACAAAAGGGAAGCCCAGCGAGGGCACTGAACTTGGCCGCTTTTGCTCGTGCATGCTGCACGCAGCCACGCTGTAGCGTGCACGCTTTCTTTGCACAGCTCTAGAGGAGAAAGGCTCACGAAGGCTGTCTGCACTTCAGGCGGCTCTCTTGAAAGCTGTTTCTTGCATCGGCGAAGTTACAGCATTTCAGGGAGTGGGTATGCAGAGCCAGCCCTACAGCTGTCAGCTACAGCTCGGAGGCATACCGGGAGCCGCTTTCTGTTCAAGTTACAAAGCATTCTATCGTTTTCTTTGCTGAGTATCTTCATACAGTACAAGCAGTAAGCACCATACACAGTGATACCTTGACATTTGCCTGTAGCCTCTCGTGACTCCTACCATTGCCGTATTATAGTCATTCTTATCCAATCGCAAGAGTAAGCAAGTTACAATTTAAGCTTACCACGGAGAATTCTCAGACCCCCCACCACCGCCACCACCCCGCCCCCCCCACCAACCCCCCCCACCGCCACCCCCCCCCAACCCCCCCCTTCTTCTTCTTGCTCCATCGGCATTTCTTGTTTGCCTGCGAGAGCTCTCTTTCTGGTAAAACCATGTTTTCTAGCTCCTTATGCCCTTCTTGAGACTTACTTGCTTGCTGAAAAACAGGTGCTTGTACCTGTAGTCACATACCGTTGTGCTAAGCATAGAAAAAATCTCCTTCCAACGCAATCTCCAACCTTTGCCTTCTCACTTATTCAGCGATCAGTGTTTCAGCAAAACACCTTGTGCTCTCTGTCAAAACGTGCTTCCATTTCTACCTCATGCTAAGTTTCTACATTCACGCATCTTTCTGCCAAGCCTACATAGCTGTGAAACTTTCTTCCCAAACTTTCATCCTCTCCAACAAGCTCGAGCTCCAAGGACACCCTTTGGCTTTCGCTGAGTGCGCGCTGCCCACGTAGCTCTCGCTGAGCCAAGTGGGCCAGGGGAGAAGCACTTGCTGCACGAGTGTTTCAAGGTGCACGGCTTTGAAGGCAGCACCACAATCCGGGCCACGAGAAGGGCTGAGGAAGAACGTGCTGTCGTCCTGGCACCTTTCTCCTGTGTGCGAGACGTTTAACTGAAGCTCTTCGCTCGTTCTCCATGAGAGCAACTGCTGGAGGCTGCCAAGGCAGCTGCGAGCACGAAAGCATAGCCGGGCGTCTGTCTTAGAAGAAAGGCGCAGAGCCGCAGTGGGACGCGCCCTTTCCGGAGGCTGCTTGGACAAGGGGTGCTTTAGGAAGGCCTTCTGCTTTGACGCCTGCTCCTGGCTGAGCTCTAGCTGCAGGGACTCTGCAAGGCTGAAGGACTAGGAGAGTGCCTATCTCCACGCTGTGCGGTGACGCGCTAGGGCTCCGCGTTGCCTTTTGCAGAAGCGAGGACGCCCTCAGCCGGCTCGGCTTGTGAACGAGCCCTTGCTGGACTTCTGCAACTTCGGTGCACTGCACACGCAAGCCCGCTGCTCTGCGGCTTCGTTCTTCGCCTCACGTTGTCCGCACAAAAGGGAAGCCCAGCGAGGGCACTGAACTTGGCCGCTTTTGCTCGTGCATGCTGCACGCAGCCACGCTGTAGCGTGCACGCTTTCTTTGCACAGCTCTAGAGGAGAAAGGCTCACGAAGGCTGTCTGCACTTCAGGCGGCTCTCTTGAAAGCTGTTTCTTGCATCGGCGAAGTTACAGCATTTCAGGGAGTGGGTATGCAGAGCCAGCCCTACAGCTGTCAGCTACAGCTCGGAGGCATACCGGGAGCCGCTTTCTGTTCAAGTTACAAAGCATTCTATCGTTTTCTTTGCTGAGTATCTTCATACAGTACAAGCAGTAAGCACCATACACAGTGATACCTTGACATTTGCCTGTAGCCTCTCGTGACTCCTACCATTGCCGTATTATAGTCATTCTTATCCAATCGCAAGAGTAAGCAAGTTACAATTTAAGCTTACCACGGACAATTCTCAGACCCCCCACCACCGCCACCCCCCCCCAACCCCCCCCTTCTTCTTCTTGCTCCATCGGCATTTCTTGTTTGCCTGCGAGAGCTCTCTTTCTGGTAAAACCATGTTTTCTAGCTCCTTATGCCCTTCTTGAGACTTACTTGCTTGCTGAAAAACAGGTGCTTGTACCTGTAGTCACATACCGTTGTGCTAAGCATAGAAAAAATCTCCTTCCAACGCAATCTCCAACCTTTGCCTTCTCACTTATTCAGCGATCAGTGTTTCAGCAAAACACCTTGTGCTCTCTGTCAAAACGTGCTTCCATTTCTACCTCATGCTAAGTTTCTACATTCACGCATCTTTCTGCCAAGCCTACATAGCTGTGGAACTTTCTTCCCAAACTTTCATCCTCTCCAACAAGCTCGAGCTCCAAGGACACCCTTTGGCTTTCGCTGAGTGCGCGCTGCCCACGTAGCTCTCGCTGAGCCAAGTGGGCCAGGGGAGAAGCACTTGCTGCACGAGTGTTTCAAGGTGCACGGCTTTGAAGGCAGCACCACAATCCGGGCCACGAGAAGGGCTGAGGAAGAACGTGCTGTCGTCCTGGCACCTTTCTCCTGTGTGCGAGACGTTTAACTGAAGCTCTTCGCTCGTTCTCCATGAGAGCAACTGCTGGAGGCTGCCAAGGCAGCTGCGAGCACGAAAGCATAGCCGGGCGTCTGTCTTAGAAGAAAGGCGCAGAGCCGCAGTGGGACGCGCCCTTTCCGGAGGCTGCTTGGACAAGGGGTGCTTTAGGAAGGCCTTCTGCTTTGACGCCTGCTCCTGGCTGAGCTCTAGCTGCAGGGACTCTGCAAGGCTGAAGGACTAGGAGAGTGCCTATCTCCACGCTGTGCGGTGACGCGCTAGGGCTCCGCGTTGCCTTTTGCAGAAGCGAGGACGCCCTCAGCCGGCTCGGCTTGTGAACGAGCCCTTGCTGGACTTCTGCAACTTCGGTGCACTGCACACGCAAGCCCGCTGCTCTGCGGCTTCGTTCTTCGCCTCACGTTGTCCGCACAAAAGGGAAGCCCAGCGAGGGCACTGAACTTGGCCGCTTTTGCTCGTGCATGCTGCACGCAGCCACGCTGTAGCGTGCACGCTTTCTTTGCACAGCTCTAGAGGAGAAAGGCTCACGAAGGCTGTCTGCACTTCAGGCGGCTCTCTTGAAAGCTGTTTCTTGCATCGGCGAAGTTACAGCATTTCAGGGAGTGGGTATGCAGAGCCAGCCCTACAGCTGTCAGCTACAGCTCGGAGGCATACCGGGAGCCGCTTTCTGTTCAAGTTACAAAGCATTCTATCGTTTTCTTTGCTGAGTATCTTCATACAGTACAAGCAGTAAGCACCATACACAGTGATACCTTGACATTTGCCTGTAGCCTCTCGTGACTCCTACCATTGCCGTATTATAGTCATTCTTATCCAATCGCAAGAGTAAGCAAGTTACAATTTAAGCTTACCACGGAGAATTCTCAGACCCCCCACCACCGCCACCACCCCGCCCCCCCCCACCAACCCCCCCCACCGCCACCCCCCCCCAACCCCCCCCTTCTTCTTCTTGCTCCATCGGCATTTCTTGTTTGCCTGCGAGAGCTCTCTTTCTGGTAAAACCATGTTTTCTAGCTCCTTATGCCCTTCTTGAGACTTACTTGCTTGCTGAAAAACAGGTGCTTGTACCTGTAGTCACATACCGTTGTGCTAAGCATAGAAAAAATCTCCTTCCAACGCAATCTCCAACCTTTGCCTTCTCACTTATTCAGCGATCAGTGTTTCAGCAAAACACCTTGTGCTCTCTGTCAAAACGTGCTTCCATTTCTACCTCATGCTAAGTTTCTACATTCACGCATCTTTCTGCCAAGCCTACATAGCTGTGAAACTTTCTTCCCAAACTTTCATCCTCTCCAACAAGCTCGAGCTCCAAGGACACCCTTTGGCTTTCGCTGAGTGCGCGCTGCCCACGTAGCTCTCGCTGAGCCAAGTGGGCCAGGGGAGAAGCACTTGCTGCACGAGTGTTTCAAGGTGCACGGCTTTGAAGGCAGCACCACAATCCGGGCCACGAGAAGGGCTGAGGAAGAACGTGCTGTCGTCCTGGCACCTTTCTCCTGTGTGCGAGACGTTTAACTGAAGCTCTTCGCTCGTTCTCCATGAGAGCAACTGCTGGAGGCTGCCAAGGCAGCTGCGAGCACGAAAGCATAGCCGGGCGTCTGTCTTAGAAGAAAGGCGCAGAGCCGCAGTGGGACGCGCCCTTTCCGGAGGCTGCTTGGACAAGGGGTGCTTTAGGAAGGCCTTCTGCTTTGACGCCTGCTCCTGGCTGAGCTCTAGCTGCAGGGACTCTGCAAGGCTGAAGGACTAGGAGAGTGCCTATCTCCACGCTGTGCGGTGACGCGCTAGGGCTCCGCGTTGCCTTTTGCAGAAGCGAGGACGCCCTCAGCCGGCTCGGCTTGTGAACGAGCCCTTGCTGGACTTCTGCAACTTCGGTGCACTGCACACGCAAGCCCGCTGCTCTGCGGCTTCGTTCTTCGCCTCACGTTGTCCGCACAAAAGGGAAGCCCAGCGAGAGGGCACTGAACTTGGCCGCTTTTGCTCGTGCATGCTGCACGCAGCCACGCTGTAGCGTGCACGCTTTCTTTGCACAGCTCTAGAGGAGAAAGGCTCACGAAGGCTGTCTGCACTTCAGGCGGCTCTCTTGAAAGCTGTTTCTTGCATCGGCGAAGTTACAGCATTTCAGGGAGTGGGTATGCAGAGCCAGCCCTACAGCTGTCAGCTACAGCTCGGAGGCATACCGGGAGCCGCTTTCTGTTCAAGTTACAAAGCATTCTATCGTTTTCTTTGCTGAGTATCTTCATACAGTACAAGCAGTAAGCACCATACACAGTGATACCTTGACATTTGCCTGTAGCCTCTCGTGACTCCTACCATTGCCGTATTATAGTCATTCTTATCCAATCGCAAGAGTAAGCAAGTTACAATTTAAGCTTACCACGGAGAATTCTCAGACCCCCCACCACCGCCACCACCCCGCCCCCCCCACCAGCCCCCCCCACCGCCACCCCCCCCCAACCCCCCCCTTCTTCTTCTTGCTCCATCGGCATTTCTTGTTTGCCTGCGAGAGCTCTCTTTCTGGTAAAACCATGTTTTCTAGCTCCTTATGCCCTTCTTGAGACTTACTTGCTTGCTGAAAAACAGGTGCTTGTACCTGTAGTCACATACCGTTGTGCTAAGCATAGAAAAAATCTCCTTCCAACGCAATCTCCAACCTTTGCCTTCTCACTTATTCAGCGATCAGTGTTTCAGCAAAACACCTTGTGCTCTCTGTCAAAACGTGCTTCCATTTCTACCTCATGCTAAGTTTCTACATTCACGCATCTTTCTGCCAAGCCTACATAGCTGTGAAACTTTCTTCCCAAACTTTCGTCCTCTCCAACAAGCTCGAGCTCCAAGGACACCCTTTGGCTTTCGCTGAGTGCGCGCTGCCCACGTAGCTCTCGCTGAGCCAAGTGGGCCAGGGGAGAAGCACTTGCTGCACGAGTGTTTCAAGGTGCACGGCTTTGAAGGCAGCACCACAATCCGGGCCACGAGAAGGGCTGAGGAAGAACGTGCTGTCGTCCTGGCACCTTTCTCCTGTGTGCGAGACGTTTAACTGAAGCTCTTCGCTCGTTCTCCATGAGAGCAACTGCTGGAGGCTGCCAAGGCAGCTGCGAGCACGAAAGCATAGCCGGGCGTCTGTCTTAGAAGAAAGGCGCAGAGCCGCAGTGGGACGCGCCCTTTCCGGAGGCTGCTTGGACAAGGGGTGCTTTAGGAAGGCCTTCTGCTTTGACGCCTGCTCCTGGCTGAGCTCTAGCTGCAGGGACTCTGCAAGGCTGAAGGACTAGGAGAGTGCCTATCTCCACGCTGTGCGGTGACGCGCTAGGGCTCCGCGTTGCCTTTTGCAGAAGCGAGGACGCCCTCAGCCGGCTCGGCTTGTGAACGAGCCCTTGCTGGACTTCTGCAACTTCGGTGCACTGCACACGCAAGCCCGCTGCTCTGCGGCTTCGTTCTTCGCCTCACGTTGTCCGCACAAAAGGGAAGCCCAGCGAGGGCACTGAACTTGGCCGCTTTTGCTCGTGCATGCTGCACGCAGCCACGCTGTAGCGTGCACGCTTTCTTTGCACAGCTCTAGAGGAGAAAGGCTCACGAAGGCTGTCTGCACTTCAGGCGGCTCTCTTGAAAGCTGTTTCTTGCATCGGCGAAGTTACAGCATTTCAGGGAGTGGGTATGCAGAGCCAGCCCTACAGCTGTCAGCTACAGCTCGGAGGCATACCGGGAGCCGCTTTCTGTTCAAGTTACAAAGCATTCTATCGTTTTCTTTGCTGAGTATCTTCATACAGTACAAGCAGTAAGCACCATACACAGTGATACCTTGACATTTGCCTGTAGCCTCTCGTGACTCCTACCATTGCCGTATTATAGTCATTCTTATCCAATCGCAAGAGTAAGCAAGTTACAATTTAAGCTTACCACGGAGAATTCTCAGACCCCCCACCACCGCCACCACCCCGCCCCCCCCACCAACCCCCCCCACCGCCACCCCCCCCCAACCCCCCCCTTCTTCTTCTTGCTCCATCGGCATTTCTTGTTTGCCTGCGAGAGCTCTCTTTCTGGTAAAACCATGTTTTCTAGCTCCTTATGCCCTTCTTGAGACTTACTTGCTTGCTGAAAAACAGGTGCTTGTACCTGTAGTCACATACCGTTGTGCTAAGCATAGAAAAAATCTCCTTCCAACGCAATCTCCAACCTTTGCCTTCTCACTTATTCAGCGATCAGTGTTTCAGCAAAACACCTTGTGCTCTCTGTCAAAACGTGCTTCCATTTCTACCTCATGCTAAGTTTCTACATTCACGCATCTTTCTGCCAAGCCTACATAGCTGTGAAACTTTCTTCCCAAACTTTCATCCTCTCCAACAAGCTCGAGCTCCAAGGACACCCTTTGGCTTTCGCTGAGTGCGCGCTGCCCACGTAGCTCTCGCTGAGCCAAGTGGGCCAGGGGAGAAGCACTTGCTGCACGAGTGTTTCAAGGTGCACGGCTTTGAAGGCAGCACCACAATCCGGGCCACGAGAAGGGCTGAGGAAGAACGTGCTGTCGTCCTGGCACCTTTCTCCTGTGTGCGAGACGTTTAACTGAAGCTCTTCGCTCGTTCTCCATGAGAGCAACTGCTGGAGGCTGCCAAGGCAGCTGCGAGCACGAAAGCATAGCCGGGCGTCTGTCTTAGAAGAAAGGCGCAGAGCCGCAGTGGGATGCGCCCTTTCCGGAGGCTGCTTGGACAAGGGGTGCTTTAGGAAGGCCTTCTGCTTTGACGCCTGCTCCTGGCTGAGCTCTAGCTGCAGGGACTCTGCAAGGCTGAAGGACTAGGAGAGTGCCTATCTCCACGCTGTGCGGTGACGCGCTAGGGCTCCGCGTTGCCTTTTGCAGAAGCGAGGACGCCCTCAGCCGGCTCGGCTTGTGAACGAGCCCTTGCTGGACTTCTGCAACTTCGGTGCACTGCACACGCAAGCCCGCTGCTCTGCGGCTTCGTTCTTCGCCTCACGTTGTCCGCACAAAAGGGAAGCCCAGCGAGGGCACTGAACTTGGCCGCTTTTGCTCGTGCATGCTGCACGCAGCCACGCTGTAGCGTGCACGCTTTCTTTGCACAGCTCTAGAGGAGAAAGGCTCACGAAGGCTGTCTGCACTTCAGGCGGCTCTCTTGAAAGCTGTTTCTTGCATCGGCGAAGTTACAGCATTTCAGGGAGTGGGTATGCAGAGCCAGCCCTACAGCTGTCAGCTACAGCTCGGAGGCATACCGGGAGCCGCTTTCTGTTCAAGTTACAAAGCATTCTATCGTTTTCTTTGCTGAGTATCTTCATACAGTACAAGCAGTAAGCACCATACACAGTGATACCTTGACATTTGCCTGTAGCCTCTCGTGACTCCTACCATTGCCGTATTATAGTCATTCTTATCCAATCGCAAGAGTAAGCAAGTTACAATTTAAGCTTACCACGGAGAATTCTCAGACCCCCCACCACCGCCACCACCCCGCCCCCCCCCCCACCAACCCCCCCCACCGCCACCCCCCCCCAACCCCCCCCTTCTTCTTCTTGCTCCATCGGCATTTCTTGTTTGCCTGCGAGAGCTCTCTTTCTGGTAAAACCATGTTTTCTAGCTCCTTATGCCCTTCTTGAGACTTACTTGCTTGCTGAAAAACAGGTGCTTGTACCTGTAGTCACATACCGTTGTGCTAAGCATAGAAAAAATCTCCTTCCAACGCAATCTCCAACCTTTGCCTTCTCACTTATTCAGCGATCAGTGTTTCAGCAAAACACCTTGTGCTCTCTGTCAAAACGTGCTTCCATTTCTACCTCATGCTAAGTTTCTACATTCACGCATCTTTCTGCCAAGCCTACATAGCTGTGAAACTTTCTTCCCAAACTTTCATCCTCTCCAACAAGCTCGAGCTCCAAGGACACCCTTTGGCTTTCGCTGAGTGCGCGCTGCCCACGTAGCTCTCGCTGAGCCAAGTGGGCCAGGGGAGAAGCACTTGCTGCACGAGTGTTTCAAGGTGCACGGCTTTGAAGGCAGCACCACAATCCGGGCCACGAGAAGGGCTGAGGAAGAACGTGCTGTCGTCCTGGCACCTTTCTCCTGTGTGCGAGACGTTTAACTGAAGCTCTTCGCTCGTTCTCCATGAGAGCAACTGCTGGAGGCTGCCAAGGCAGCTGCGAGCACGAAAGCATAGCCGGGCGTCTGTCTTAGAAGAAAGGCGCAGAGCCGCAGTGGGACGCGCCCTTTCCGGAGGCTGCTTGGACAAGGGGTGCTTTAGGAAGGCCTTCTGCTTTGACGCCTGCTCCTGGCTGAGCTCTAGCTGCAGGGACTCTGCAAGGCTGAAGGACTAGGAGAGTGCCTATCTCCACGCTGTGCGGTGACGCGCTAGGGCTCCGCGTTGCCTTTTGCAGAAGCGAGGACGCCCTCAGCCGGCTCGGCTTGTGAACGAGCCCTTGCTGGACTTCTGCAACTTCGGTGCACTGCACACGCAAGCCCGCTGCTCTGCGGCTTCGTTCTTCGCCTCACGTTGTCCGCACAAAAGGGAAGCCCAGCGAGGGCACTGAACTTGGCCGCTTTTGCTCGTGCATGCTGCACGCAGCCACGCTGTAGCGTGCACGCTTTCTTTGCACAGCTCTAGAGGAGAAAGGCTCACGAAGGCTGTCTGCACTTCAGGCGGCTCTCTTGAAAGCTGTTTCTTGCATCGGCGAAGTTACAGCATTTCAGGGAGTGGGTATGCAGAGCCAGCCCTACAGCTGTCAGCTACAGCTCGGAGGCATACCGGGAGCCGCTTTCTGTTCAAGTTACAAAGCATTCTATCGTTTTCTTTGCTGAGTATCTTCATACAGTACAAGCAGTAAGCACCATACACAGTGATACCTTGACATTTGCCTGTAGCCTCTCGTGACTCCTACCATTGCCGTATTATAGTCATTCTTATCCAATCGCAAGAGTAAGCAAGTTACAATTTAAGCTTACCACGGAGAATTCTCAGACCCCCCACCACCGCCACCACCCCGCCCCCCCCACCAACCCCCCCCACCGCCACCCCCCCCCAACCCCCCCCTTCTTCTTCTTGCTCCATCGGCATTTCTTGTTTGCCTGCGAGAGCTCTCTTTCTGGTAAAACCATGTTTTCTAGCTCCTTATGCCCTTCTTGAGACTTACTTGCTTGCTGAAAAACAGGTGCTTGTACCTGTAGTCACATACCGTTGTGCTAAGCATAGAAAAAATCTCCTTCCAACGCAATCTCCAACCTTTGCCTTCTCACTTATTCAGCGATCAGTGTTTCAGCAAAACACCTTGTGCTCTCTGTCAAAACGTGCTTCCATTTCTACCTCATGCTAAGTTTCTACATTCACGCATCTTTCTGCCAAGCCTACATAGCTGTGAAACTTTCTTCCCAAACTTTCATCCTCTCCAACAAGCTCGAGCTCCAAGGACACCCTTTGGCTTTCGCTGAGTGCGCGCTGCCCACGTAGCTCTCGCTGAGCCAAGTGGGCCAGGGGAGAAGCACTTGCTGCACGAGTGTTTCAAGGTGCACGGCTTTGAAGGCAGCACCACAATCCGGGCCACGAGAAGGGCTGAGGAAGAACGTGCTGTCGTCCTGGCACCTTTCTCCTGTGTGCGAGACGTTTAACTGAAGCTCTTCGCTCGTTCTCCATGAGAGCAACTGCTGGAGGCTGCCAAGGCAGCTGCGAGCACGAAAGCATAGCCGGGCGTCTGTCTTAGAAGAAAGGCGCAGAGCCGCAGTGGGACGCGCCCTTTCCGGAGGCTGCTTGGACAAGGGGTGCTTTAGGAAGGCCTTCTGCTTTGACGCCTGCTCCTGGCTGAGCTCTAGCTGCAGGGACTCTGCAAGGCTGAAGGACTAGGAGAGTGCCTATCTCCACGCTGTGCGGTGACGCGCTAGGGCTCCGCGTTGCCTTTTGCAGAAGCGAGGACGCCCTCAGCCGGCTCGGCTTGTGAACGAGCCCTTGCTGGACTTCTGCAACTTCGGTGCACTGCACACGCAAGCCCGCTGCTCTGCGGCTTCGTTCTTCGCCTCACGTTGTCCGCACAAAAGGGAAGCCCAGCGAGAGGGCACTGAACTTGGCCGCTTTTGCTCGTGCATGCTGCACGCAGCCACGCTGTAGCGTGCACGCTTTCTTTGCACAGCTCTAGAGGAGAAAGGCTCACGAAGGCTGTCTGCACTTCAGGCGGCTCTCTTGAAAGCTGTTTCTTGCATCGGCGAAGTTACAGCATTTCAGGGAGTGGGTATGCAGAGCCAGCCCTACAGCTGTCAGCTACAGCTCGGAGGCATACCGGGAGCCGCTTTCTGTTCAAGTTACAAAGCATTCTATCGTTTTCTTTGCTGAGTATCTTCATACAGTACAAGCAGTAAGCACCATACACAGTGATACATTGACATTTGCCTGTAGCCTCTCGTGACTCCTACCATTGCCGTATTATAGTCATTCTTATCCAATCGCAAGAGTAAGCAAGTTACAATTTAAGCTTACCACGGAGAATTCTCAGACCCCCCACCACCGCCACCACCCCGCCCCCCCCACCAGCCCCCCCCACCGCCACCCCCCCCCAACCCCCCCCTTCTTCTTCTTGCTCCATCGGCATTTCTTGTTTGCCTGCGAGAGCTCTCTTTCTGGTAAAACCATGTTTTCTAGCTCCTTATGCCCTTCTTGAGACTTACTTGCTTGCTGAAAAACAGGTGCTTGTACCTGTAGTCACATACCGTTGTGCTAAGCATAGAAAAAATCTCCTTCCAACGCAATCTCCAACCTTTGCCTTCTCACTTATTCAGCGATCAGTGTTTCAGCAAAACACCTTGTGCTCTCTGTCAAAACGTGCTTCCATTTCTACCTCATGCTAAGTTTCTACATTCACGCATCTTTCTGCCAAGCCTACATAGCTGTGAAACTTTCTTCCCAAACTTTCATCCTCTCCAACAAGCTCGAGCTCCAAGGACACCCTTTGGCTTTCGCTGAGTGCGCGCTGCCCACGTAGCTCTCGCTGAGCCAAGTGGGCCAGGGGAGAAGCACTTGCTGCACGAGTGTTTCAAGGTGCACGGCTTTGAAGGCAGCACCACAATCCGGGCCACGAGAAGGGCTGAGGAAGAACGTGCTGTCGTCCTGGCACCTTTCTCCTGTGTGCGAGACGTTTAACTGAAGCTCTTCGCTCGTTCTCCATGAGAGCAACTGCTGGAGGCTGCCAAGGCAGCTGCGAGCACGAAAGCATAGCCGGGCGTCTGTCTTAGAAGAAAGGCGCAGAGCCGCAGTGGGACGCGCCCTTTCCGGAGGCTGCTTGGACAAGGGGTGCTTTAGGAAGGCCTTCTGCTTTGACGCCTGCTCCTGGCTGAGCTCTAGCTGCAGGGACTCTGCAAGGCTGAAGGACTAGGAGAGTGCCTATCTCCACGCTGTGCGGTGACGCGCTAGGGCTCCGCGTTGCCTTTTGCAGAAGCGAGGACGCCCTCAGCCGGCTCGGCTTGTGAACGAGCCCTTGCTGGACTTCTGCAACTTCGGTGCACTGCACACGCAAGCCCGCTGCTCTGCGGCTTCGTTCTTCGCCTCACGTTGTCCGCACAAAAGGGAAGCCCAGCGAGGGCACTGAACTTGGCCGCTTTTGCTCGTGCATGCTGCACGCAGCCACGCTGTAGCGTGCACGCTTTCTTTGCACAGCTCTAGAGGAGAAAGGCTCACGAAGGCTGTCTGCACTTCAGGCGGCTCTCTTGAAAGCTGTTTCTTGCATCGGCGAAGTTACAGCATTTCAGGGAGTGGGTATGCAGAGCCAGCCCTACAGCTGTCAGCTACAGCTCGGAGGCATACCGGGAGCCGCTTTCTGTTCAAGTTACAAAGCATTCTATCGTTTTCTTTGCTGAGTATCTTCATACAGTACAAGCAGTAAGCACCATACACAGTGATACCTTGACATTTGCCTGTAGCCTCTCGTGACTCCTACCATTGCCGTATTATAGTCATTCTTATCCAATCGCAAGAGTAAGCAAGTTACAATTTAAGCTTACCACGGAGAATTCTCAGACCCCCCACCACCGCCACCACCCCGCCCCCCCCACCAACCCCCCCCACCGCCACCCCCCCCCAACCCCCCCCTTCTTCTTCTTGCTCCATCGGCATTTCTTGTTTGCCTGCGAGAGCTCTCTTTCTGGTAAAACCATGTTTTCTAGCTCCTTATGCCCTTCTTGAGACTTACTTGCTTGCTGAAAAACAGGTGCTTGTACCTGTAGTCACATACCGTTGTGCTAAGCATAGAAAAAATCTCCTTCCAACGCAATCTCCAACCTTTGCCTTCTCACTTATTCAGCGATCAGTGTTTCAGCAAAACACCTTGTGCTCTCTGTCAAAACGTGCTTCCATTTCTACCTCATGCTAAGTTTCTACATTCACGCATCTTTCTGCCAAGCCTACATAGCTGTGAAACTTTCTTCCCAAACTTTCATCCTCTCCAACAAGCTCGAGCTCCAAGGACACCCTTTGGCTTTCGCTGAGTGCGCGCTGCCCACGTAGCTCTCGCTGAGCCAAGTGGGCCAGGGGAGAAGCACTTGCTGCACGAGTGTTTCAAGGTGCACGGCTTTGAAGGCAGCACCACAATCCGGGCCACGAGAAGGGCTGAGGAAGAACGTGCTGTCGTCCTGGCACCTTTCTCCTGTGTGCGAGACGTTTAACTGAAGCTCTTCGCTCGTTCTCCATGAGAGCAACTGCTGGAGGCTGCCAAGGCAGCTGCGAGCACGAAAGCATAGCCGGGCGTCTGTCTTAGAAGAAAGGCGCAGAGCCGCAGTGGGACGCGCCCTTTCCGGAGGCTGCTTGGACAAGGGGTGCTTTAGGAAGGCCTTCTGCTTTGACGCCTGCTCCTGGCTGAGCTCTAGCTGCAGGGACTCTGCAAGGCTGAAGGACTAGGAGAGTGCCTATCTCCACGCTGTGCGGTGACGCGCTAGGGCTCCGCGTTGCCTTTTGCAGAAGCGAGGACGCCCTCAGCCGGCTCGGCTTGTGAACGAGCCCTTGCTGGACTTCTGCAACTTCGGTGCACTGCACACGCAAGCCCGCTGCTCTGCGGCTTCGTTCTTCGCCTCACGTTGTCCGCACAAAAGGGAAGCCCAGCGAGGGCACTGAACTTGGCCGCTTTTGCTCGTGCATGCTGCACGCAGCCACGCTGTAGCGTGCACGCTTTCTTTGCACAGCTCTAGAGGAGAAAGGCTCACGAAGGCTGTCTGCACTTCAGGCGGCTCTCTTGAAAGCTGTTTCTTGCATCGGCGAAGTTACAGCATTTCAGGGAGTGGGTATGCAGAGCCAGCCCTACAGCTGTCAGCTACAGCTCGGAGGCATACCGGGAGCCGCTTTCTGTTCAAGTTACAAAGCATTCTATCGTTTTCTTTGCTGAGTATCTTCATACAGTACAAGCAGTAAGCACCATACACAGTGATACCTTGACATTTGCCTGTAGCCTCTCGTGACTCCTACCATTGCCGTATTATAGTCATTCTTATCCAATCGCAAGAGTAAGCAAGTTACAATTTAAGCTTACCACGGACAATTCTCAGACCCCCCACCACCGCCACCCCCCCCCAACCCCCCCCTTCTTCTTCTTGCTCCATCGGCATTTCTTGTTTGCCTGCGAGAGCTCTCTTTCTGGTAAAACCATGTTTTCTAGCTCCTTATGCCCTTCTTGAGACTTACTTGCTTGCTGAAAAACAGGTGCTTGTACCTGTAGTCACATACCGTTGTGCTAAGCATAGAAAAAATCTCCTTCCAACGCAATCTCCAACCTTTGCCTTCTCACTTATTCAGCGATCAGTGTTTCAGCAAAACACCTTGTGCTCTCTGTCAAAACGTGCTTCCATTTCTACCTCATGCTAAGTTTCTACATTCACGCATCTTTCTGCCAAGCCTACATAGCTGTGGAACTTTCTTCCCAAACTTTCATCCTCTCCAACAAGCTCGAGCTCCAAGGACACCCTTTGGCTTTCGCTGAGTGCGCGCTGCCCACGTAGCTCTCGCTGAGCCAAGTGGGCCAGGGGAGAAGCACTTGCTGCACGAGTGTTTCAAGGTGCACGGCTTTGAAGGCAGCACCACAATCCGGGCCACGAGAAGGGCTGAGGAAGAACGTGCTGTCGTCCTGGCACCTTTCTCCTGTGTGCGAGACGTTTAACTGAAGCTCTTCGCTCGTTCTCCATGAGAGCAACTGCTGGAGGCTGCCAAGGCAGCTGCGAGCACGAAAGCATAGCCGGGCGTCTGTCTTAGAAGAAAGGCGCAGAGCCGCAGTGGGACGCGCCCTTTCCGGAGGCTGCTTGGACAAGGGGTGCTTTAGGAAGGCCTTCTGCTTTGACGCCTGCTCCTGGCTGAGCTCTAGCTGCAGGGACTCTGCAAGGCTGAAGGACTAGGAGAGTGCCTATCTCCACGCTGTGCGGTGACGCGCTAGGGCTCCGCGTTGCCTTTTGCAGAAGCGAGGACGCCCTCAGCCGGCTCGGCTTGTGAACGAGCCCTTGCTGGACTTCTGCAACTTCGGTGCACTGCACACGCAAGCCCGCTGCTCTGCGGCTTCGTTCTTCGCCTCACGTTGTCCGCACAAAAGGGAAGCCCAGCGAGGGCACTGAACTTGGCCGCTTTTGCTCGTGCATGCTGCACGCAGCCACGCTGTAGCGTGCACGCTTTCTTTGCACAGCTCTAGAGGAGAAAGGCTCACGAAGGCTGTCTGCACTTCAGGCGGCTCTCTTGAAAGCTGTTTCTTGCATCGGCGAAGTTACAGCATTTCAGGGAGTGGGTATGCAGAGCCAGCCCTACAGCTGTCAGCTACAGCTCGGAGGCATACCGGGAGCCGCTTTCTGTTCAAGTTACAAAGCATTCTATCGTTTTCTTTGCTGAGTATCTTCATACAGTACAAGCAGTAAGCACCATACACAGTGATACCTTGACATTTGCCTGTAGCCTCTCGTGACTCCTACCATTGCCGTATTATAGTCATTCTTATCCAATCGCAAGAGTAAGCAAGTTACAATTTAAGCTTACCACGGAGAATTCTCAGACCCCCCACCACCGCCACCACCCCGCCCCCCCCCACCAACCCCCCCCACCGCCACCCCCCCCCAACCCCCCCCTTCTTCTTCTTGCTCCATCGGCATTTCTTGTTTGCCTGCGAGAGCTCTCTTTCTGGTAAAACCATGTTTTCTAGCTCCTTATGCCCTTCTTGAGACTTACTTGCTTGCTGAAAAACAGGTGCTTGTACCTGTAGTCACATACCGTTGTGCTAAGCATAGAAAAAATCTCCTTCCAACGCAATCTCCAACCTTTGCCTTCTCACTTATTCAGCGATCAGTGTTTCAGCAAAACACCTTGTGCTCTCTGTCAAAACGTGCTTCCATTTCTACCTCATGCTAAGTTTCTACATTCACGCATCTTTCTGCCAAGCCTACATAGCTGTGAAACTTTCTTCCCAAACTTTCATCCTCTCCAACAAGCTCGAGCTCCAAGGACACCCTTTGGCTTTCGCTGAGTGCGCGCTGCCCACGTAGCTCTCGCTGAGCCAAGTGGGCCAGGGGAGAAGCACTTGCTGCACGAGTGTTTCAAGGTGCACGGCTTTGAAGGCAGCACCACAATCCGGGCCACGAGAAGGGCTGAGGAAGAACGTGCTGTCGTCCTGGCACCTTTCTCCTGTGTGCGAGACGTTTAACTGAAGCTCTTCGCTCGTTCTCCATGAGAGCAACTGCTGGAGGCTGCCAAGGCAGCTGCGAGCACGAAAGCATAGCCGGGCGTCTGTCTTAGAAGAAAGGCGCAGAGCCGCAGTGGGACGCGCCCTTTCCGGAGGCTGCTTGGACAAGGGGTGCTTTAGGAAGGCCTTCTGCTTTGACGCCTGCTCCTGGCTGAGCTCTAGCTGCAGGGACTCTGCAAGGCTGAAGGACTAGGAGAGTGCCTATCTCCACGCTGTGCGGTGACGCGCTAGGGCTCCGCGTTGCCTTTTGCAGAAGCGAGGACGCCCTCAGCCGGCTCGGCTTGTGAACGAGCCCTTGCTGGACTTCTGCAACTTCGGTGCACTGCACACGCAAGCCCGCTGCTCTGCGGCTTCGTTCTTCGCCTCACGTTGTCCGCACAAAAGGGAAGCCCAGCGAGAGGGCACTGAACTTGGCCGCTTTTGCTCGTGCATGCTGCACGCAGCCACGCTGTAGCGTGCACGCTTTCTTTGCACAGCTCTAGAGGAGAAAGGCTCACGAAGGCTGTCTGCACTTCAGGCGGCTCTCTTGAAAGCTGTTTCTTGCATCGGCGAAGTTACAGCATTTCAGGGAGTGGGTATGCAGAGCCAGCCCTACAGCTGTCAGCTACAGCTCGGAGGCATACCGGGAGCCGCTTTCTGTTCAAGTTACAAAGCATTCTATCGTTTTCTTTGCTGAGTATCTTCATACAGTACAAGCAGTAAGCACCATACACAGTGATACCTTGACATTTGCCTGTAGCCTCTCGTGACTCCTACCATTGCCGTATTATAGTCATTCTTATCCAATCGCAAGAGTAAGCAAGTTACAATTTAAGCTTACCACGGAGAATTCTCAGACCCCCCACCACCGCCACCACCCCGCCCCCCCCACCAGCCCCCCCCACCGCCACCCCCCCCCAACCCCCCCCTTCTTCTTCTTGCTCCATCGGCATTTCTTGTTTGCCTGCGAGAGCTCTCTTTCTGGTAAAACCATGTTTTCTAGCTCCTTATGCCCTTCTTGAGACTTACTTGCTTGCTGAAAAACAGGTGCTTGTACCTGTAGTCACATACCGTTGTGCTAAGCATAGAAAAAATCTCCTTCCAACGCAATCTCCAACCTTTGCCTTCTCACTTATTCAGCGATCAGTGTTTCAGCAAAACACCTTGTGCTCTCTGTCAAAACGTGCTTCCATTTCTACCTCATGCTAAGTTTCTACATTCACGCATCTTTCTGCCAAGCCTACATAGCTGTGAAACTTTCTTCCCAAACTTTCGTCCTCTCCAACAAGCTCGAGCTCCAAGGACACCCTTTGGCTTTCGCTGAGTGCGCGCTGCCCACGTAGCTCTCGCTGAGCCAAGTGGGCCAGGGGAGAAGCACTTGCTGCACGAGTGTTTCAAGGTGCACGGCTTTGAAGGCAGCACCACAATCCGGGCCACGAGAAGGGCTGAGGAAGAACGTGCTGTCGTCCTGGCACCTTTCTCCTGTGTGCGAGACGTTTAACTGAAGCTCTTCGCTCGTTCTCCATGAGAGCAACTGCTGGAGGCTGCCAAGGCAGCTGCGAGCACGAAAGCATAGCCGGGCGTCTGTCTTAGAAGAAAGGCGCAGAGCCGCAGTGGGACGCGCCCTTTCCGGAGGCTGCTTGGACAAGGGGTGCTTTAGGAAGGCCTTCTGCTTTGACGCCTGCTCCTGGCTGAGCTCTAGCTGCAGGGACTCTGCAAGGCTGAAGGACTAGGAGAGTGCCTATCTCCACGCTGTGCGGTGACGCGCTAGGGCTCCGCGTTGCCTTTTGCAGAAGCGAGGACGCCCTCAGCCGGCTCGGCTTGTGAACGAGCCCTTGCTGGACTTCTGCAACTTCGGTGCACTGCACACGCAAGCCCGCTGCTCTGCGGCTTCGTTCTTCGCCTCACGTTGTCCGCACAAAAGGGAAGCCCAGCGAGGGCACTGAACTTGGCCGCTTTTGCTCGTGCATGCTGCACGCAGCCACGCTGTAGCGTGCACGCTTTCTTTGCACAGCTCTAGAGGAGAAAGGCTCACGAAGGCTGTCTGCACTTCAGGCGGCTCTCTTGAAAGCTGTTTCTTGCATCGGCGAAGTTACAGCATTTCAGGGAGTGGGTATGCAGAGCCAGCCCTACAGCTGTCAGCTACAGCTCGGAGGCATACCGGGAGCCGCTTTCTGTTCAAGTTACAAAGCATTCTATCGTTTTCTTTGCTGAGTATCTTCATACAGTACAAGCAGTAAGCACCATACACAGTGATACCTTGACATTTGCCTGTAGCCTCTCGTGACTCCTACCATTGCCGTATTATAGTCATTCTTATCCAATCGCAAGAGTAAGCAAGTTACAATTTAAGCTTACCACGGAGAATTCTCAGACCCCCCACCACCGCCACCACCCCGCCCCCCCCACCAACCCCCCCCACCGCCACCCCCCCCCAACCCCCCCCTTCTTCTTCTTGCTCCATCGGCATTTCTTGTTTGCCTGCGAGAGCTCTCTTTCTGGTAAAACCATGTTTTCTAGCTCCTTATGCCCTTCTTGAGACTTACTTGCTTGCTGAAAAACAGGTGCTTGTACCTGTAGTCACATACCGTTGTGCTAAGCATAGAAAAAATCTCCTTCCAACGCAATCTCCAACCTTTGCCTTCTCACTTATTCAGCGATCAGTGTTTCAGCAAAACACCTTGTGCTCTCTGTCAAAACGTGCTTCCATTTCTACCTCATGCTAAGTTTCTACATTCACGCATCTTTCTGCCAAGCCTACATAGCTGTGAAACTTTCTTCCCAAACTTTCATCCTCTCCAACAAGCTCGAGCTCCAAGGACACCCTTTGGCTTTCGCTGAGTGCGCGCTGCCCACGTAGCTCTCGCTGAGCCAAGTGGGCCAGGGGAGAAGCACTTGCTGCACGAGTGTTTCAAGGTGCACGGCTTTGAAGGCAGCACCACAATCCGGGCCACGAGAAGGGCTGAGGAAGAACGTGCTGTCGTCCTGGCACCTTTCTCCTGTGTGCGAGACGTTTAACTGAAGCTCTTCGCTCGTTCTCCATGAGAGCAACTGCTGGAGGCTGCCAAGGCAGCTGCGAGCACGAAAGCATAGCCGGGCGTCTGTCTTAGAAGAAAGGCGCAGAGCCGCAGTGGGATGCGCCCTTTCCGGAGGCTGCTTGGACAAGGGGTGCTTTAGGAAGGCCTTCTGCTTTGACGCCTGCTCCTGGCTGAGCTCTAGCTGCAGGGACTCTGCAAGGCTGAAGGACTAGGAGAGTGCCTATCTCCACGCTGTGCGGTGACGCGCTAGGGCTCCGCGTTGCCTTTTGCAGAAGCGAGGACGCCCTCAGCCGGCTCGGCTTGTGAACGAGCCCTTGCTGGACTTCTGCAACTTCGGTGCACTGCACACGCAAGCCCGCTGCTCTGCGGCTTCGTTCTTCGCCTCACGTTGTCCGCACAAAAGGGAAGCCCAGCGAGGGCACTGAACTTGGCCGCTTTTGCTCGTGCATGCTGCACGCAGCCACGCTGTAGCGTGCACGCTTTCTTTGCACAGCTCTAGAGGAGAAAGGCTCACGAAGGCTGTCTGCACTTCAGGCGGCTCTCTTGAAAGCTGTTTCTTGCATCGGCGAAGTTACAGCATTTCAGGGAGTGGGTATGCAGAGCCAGCCCTACAGCTGTCAGCTACAGCTCGGAGGCATACCGGGAGCCGCTTTCTGTTCAAGTTACAAAGCATTCTATCGTTTTCTTTGCTGAGTATCTTCATACAGTACAAGCAGTAAGCACCATACACAGTGATACCTTGACATTTGCCTGTAGCCTCTCGTGACTCCTACCATTGCCGTATTATAGTCATTCTTATCCAATCGCAAGAGTAAGCAAGTTACAATTTAAGCTTACCACGGAGAATTCTCAGACCCCCCACCACCGCCACCACCCCGCCCCCCCCCCCACCAACCCCCCCCACCGCCACCCCCCCCCAACCCCCCCCTTCTTCTTCTTGCTCCATCGGCATTTCTTGTTTGCCTGCGAGAGCTCTCTTTCTGGTAAAACCATGTTTTCTAGCTCCTTATGCCCTTCTTGAGACTTACTTGCTTGCTGAAAAACAGGTGCTTGTACCTGTAGTCACATACCGTTGTGCTAAGCATAGAAAAAATCTCCTTCCAACGCAATCTCCAACCTTTGCCTTCTCACTTATTCAGCGATCAGTGTTTCAGCAAAACACCTTGTGCTCTCTGTCAAAACGTGCTTCCATTTCTACCTCATGCTAAGTTTCTACATTCACGCATCTTTCTGCCAAGCCTACATAGCTGTGAAACTTTCTTCCCAAACTTTCATCCTCTCCAACAAGCTCGAGCTCCAAGGACACCCTTTGGCTTTCGCTGAGTGCGCGCTGCCCACGTAGCTCTCGCTGAGCCAAGTGGGCCAGGGGAGAAGCACTTGCTGCACGAGTGTTTCAAGGTGCACGGCTTTGAAGGCAGCACCACAATCCGGGCCACGAGAAGGGCTGAGGAAGAACGTGCTGTCGTCCTGGCACCTTTCTCCTGTGTGCGAGACGTTTAACTGAAGCTCTTCGCTCGTTCTCCATGAGAGCAACTGCTGGAGGCTGCCAAGGCAGCTGCGAGCACGAAAGCATAGCCGGGCGTCTGTCTTAGAAGAAAGGCGCAGAGCCGCAGTGGGACGCGCCCTTTCCGGAGGCTGCTTGGACAAGGGGTGCTTTAGGAAGGCCTTCTGCTTTGACGCCTGCTCCTGGCTGAGCTCTAGCTGCAGGGACTCTGCAAGGCTGAAGGACTAGGAGAGTGCCTATCTCCACGCTGTGCGGTGACGCGCTAGGGCTCCGCGTTGCCTTTTGCAGAAGCGAGGACGCCCTCAGCCGGCTCGGCTTGTGAACGAGCCCTTGCTGGACTTCTGCAACTTCGGTGCACTGCACACGCAAGCCCGCTGCTCTGCGGCTTCGTTCTTCGCCTCACGTTGTCCGCACAAAAGGGAAGCCCAGCGAGGGCACTGAACTTGGCCGCTTTTGCTCGTGCATGCTGCACGCAGCCACGCTGTAGCGTGCACGCTTTCTTTGCACAGCTCTAGAGGAGAAAGGCTCACGAAGGCTGTCTGCACTTCAGGCGGCTCTCTTGAAAGCTGTTTCTTGCATCGGCGAAGTTACAGCATTTCAGGGAGTGGGTATGCAGAGCCAGCCCTACAGCTGTCAGCTACAGCTCGGAGGCATACCGGGAGCCGCTTTCTGTTCAAGTTACAAAGCATTCTATCGTTTTCTTTGCTGAGTATCTTCATACAGTACAAGCAGTAAGCACCATACACAGTGATACCTTGACATTTGCCTGTAGCCTCTCGTGACTCCTACCATTGCCGTATTATAGTCATTCTTATCCAATCGCAAGAGTAAGCAAGTTACAATTTAAGCTTACCACGGAGAATTCTCAGACCCCCCACCACCGCCACCACCCCGCCCCCCCCACCAACCCCCCCCACCGCCACCCCCCCCCAACCCCCCCCTTCTTCTTCTTGCTCCATCGGCATTTCTTGTTTGCCTGCGAGAGCTCTCTTTCTGGTAAAACCATGTTTTCTAGCTCCTTATGCCCTTCTTGAGACTTACTTGCTTGCTGAAAAACAGGTGCTTGTACCTGTAGTCACATACCGTTGTGCTAAGCATAGAAAAAATCTCCTTCCAACGCAATCTCCAACCTTTGCCTTCTCACTTATTCAGCGATCAGTGTTTCAGCAAAACACCTTGTGCTCTCTGTCAAAACGTGCTTCCATTTCTACCTCATGCTAAGTTTCTACATTCACGCATCTTTCTGCCAAGCCTACATAGCTGTGAAACTTTCTTCCCAAACTTTCATCCTCTCCAACAAGCTCGAGCTCCAAGGACACCCTTTGGCTTTCGCTGAGTGCGCGCTGCCCACGTAGCTCTCGCTGAGCCAAGTGGGCCAGGGGAGAAGCACTTGCTGCACGAGTGTTTCAAGGTGCACGGCTTTGAAGGCAGCACCACAATCCGGGCCACGAGAAGGGCTGAGGAAGAACGTGCTGTCGTCCTGGCACCTTTCTCCTGTGTGCGAGACGTTTAACTGAAGCTCTTCGCTCGTTCTCCATGAGAGCAACTGCTGGAGGCTGCCAAGGCAGCTGCGAGCACGAAAGCATAGCCGGGCGTCTGTCTTAGAAGAAAGGCGCAGAGCCGCAGTGGGACGCGCCCTTTCCGGAGGCTGCTTGGACAAGGGGTGCTTTAGGAAGGCCTTCTGCTTTGACGCCTGCTCCTGGCTGAGCTCTAGCTGCAGGGACTCTGCAAGGCTGAAGGACTAGGAGAGTGCCTATCTCCACGCTGTGCGGTGACGCGCTAGGGCTCCGCGTTGCCTTTTGCAGAAGCGAGGACGCCCTCAGCCGGCTCGGCTTGTGAACGAGCCCTTGCTGGACTTCTGCAACTTCGGTGCACTGCACACGCAAGCCCGCTGCTCTGCGGCTTCGTTCTTCGCCTCACGTTGTCCGCACAAAAGGGAAGCCCAGCGAGAGGGCACTGAACTTGGCCGCTTTTGCTCGTGCATGCTGCACGCAGCCACGCTGTAGCGTGCACGCTTTCTTTGCACAGCTCTAGAGGAGAAAGGCTCACGAAGGCTGTCTGCACTTCAGGCGGCTCTCTTGAAAGCTGTTTCTTGCATCGGCGAAGTTACAGCATTTCAGGGAGTGGGTATGCAGAGCCAGCCCTACAGCTGTCAGCTACAGCTCGGAGGCATACCGGGAGCCGCTTTCTGTTCAAGTTACAAAGCATTCTATCGTTTTCTTTGCTGAGTATCTTCATACAGTACAAGCAGTAAGCACCATACACAGTGATACATTGACATTTGCCTGTAGCCTCTCGTGACTCCTACCATTGCCGTATTATAGTCATTCTTATCCAATCGCAAGAGTAAGCAAGTTACAATTTAAGCTTACCACGGAGAATTCTCAGACCCCCCACCACCGCCACCACCCCGCCCCCCCCACCAGCCCCCCCCACCGCCACCCCCCCCCAACCCCCCCCTTCTTCTTCTTGCTCCATCGGCATTTCTTGTTTGCCTGCGAGAGCTCTCTTTCTGGTAAAACCATGTTTTCTAGCTCCTTATGCCCTTCTTGAGACTTACTTGCTTGCTGAAAAACAGGTGCTTGTACCTGTAGTCACATACCGTTGTGCTAAGCATAGAAAAAATCTCCTTCCAACGCAATCTCCAACCTTTGCCTTCTCACTTATTCAGCGATCAGTGTTTCAGCAAAACACCTTGTGCTCTCTGTCAAAACGTGCTTCCATTTCTACCTCATGCTAAGTTTCTACATTCACGCATCTTTCTGCCAAGCCTACATAGCTGTGAAACTTTCTTCCCAAACTTTCATCCTCTCCAACAAGCTCGAGCTCCAAGGACACCCTTTGGCTTTCGCTGAGTGCGCGCTGCCCACGTAGCTCTCGCTGAGCCAAGTGGGCCAGGGGAGAAGCACTTGCTGCACGAGTGTTTCAAGGTGCACGGCTTTGAAGGCAGCACCACAATCCGGGCCACGAGAAGGGCTGAGGAAGAACGTGCTGTCGTCCTGGCACCTTTCTCCTGTGTGCGAGACGTTTAACTGAAGCTCTTCGCTCGTTCTCCATGAGAGCAACTGCTGGAGGCTGCCAAGGCAGCTGCGAGCACGAAAGCATAGCCGGGCGTCTGTCTTAGAAGAAAGGCGCAGAGCCGCAGTGGGACGCGCCCTTTCCGGAGGCTGCTTGGACAAGGGGTGCTTTAGGAAGGCCTTCTGCTTTGACGCCTGCTCCTGGCTGAGCTCTAGCTGCAGGGACTCTGCAAGGCTGAAGGACTAGGAGAGTGCCTATCTCCACGCTGTGCGGTGACGCGCTAGGGCTCCGCGTTGCCTTTTGCAGAAGCGAGGACGCCCTCAGCCGGCTCGGCTTGTGAACGAGCCCTTGCTGGACTTCTGCAACTTCGGTGCACTGCACACGCAAGCCCGCTGCTCTGCGGCTTCGTTCTTCGCCTCACGTTGTCCGCACAAAAGGGAAGCCCAGCGAGGGCACTGAACTTGGCCGCTTTTGCTCGTGCATGCTGCACGCAGCCACGCTGTAGCGTGCACGCTTTCTTTGCACAGCTCTAGAGGAGAAAGGCTCACGAAGGCTGTCTGCACTTCAGGCGGCTCTCTTGAAAGCTGTTTCTTGCATCGGCGAAGTTACAGCATTTCAGGGAGTGGGTATGCAGAGCCAGCCCTACAGCTGTCAGCTACAGCTCGGAGGCATACCGGGAGCCGCTTTCTGTTCAAGTTACAAAGCATTCTATCGTTTTCTTTGCTGAGTATCTTCATACAGTACAAGCAGTAAGCACCATACACAGTGATACCTTGACATTTGCCTGTAGCCTCTCGTGACTCCTACCATTGCCGTATTATAGTCATTCTTATCCAATCGCAAGAGTAAGCAAGTTACAATTTAAGCTTACCACGGAGAATTCTCAGACCCCCCACCACCGCCACCACCCCGCCCCCCCCACCAACCCCCCCCACCGCCACCCCCCCCCAACCCCCCCCTTCTTCTTCTTGCTCCATCGGCATTTCTTGTTTGCCTGCGAGAGCTCTCTTTCTGGTAAAACCATGTTTTCTAGCTCCTTATGCCCTTCTTGAGACTTACTTGCTTGCTGAAAAACAGGTGCTTGTACCTGTAGTCACATACCGTTGTGCTAAGCATAGAAAAAATCTCCTTCCAACGCAATCTCCAACCTTTGCCTTCTCACTTATTCAGCGATCAGTGTTTCAGCAAAACACCTTGTGCTCTCTGTCAAAACGTGCTTCCATTTCTACCTCATGCTAAGTTTCTACATTCACGCATCTTTCTGCCAAGCCTACATAGCTGTGAAACTTTCTTCCCAAACTTTCATCCTCTCCAACAAGCTCGAGCTCCAAGGACACCCTTTGGCTTTCGCTGAGTGCGCGCTGCCCACGTAGCTCTCGCTGAGCCAAGTGGGCCAGGGGAGAAGCACTTGCTGCACGAGTGTTTCAAGGTGCACGGCTTTGAAGGCAGCACCACAATCCGGGCCACGAGAAGGGCTGAGGAAGAACGTGCTGTCGTCCTGGCACCTTTCTCCTGTGTGCGAGACGTTTAACTGAAGCTCTTCGCTCGTTCTCCATGAGAGCAACTGCTGGAGGCTGCCAAGGCAGCTGCGAGCACGAAAGCATAGCCGGGCGTCTGTCTTAGAAGAAAGGCGCAGAGCCGCAGTGGGACGCGCCCTTTCCGGAGGCTGCTTGGACAAGGGGTGCTTTAGGAAGGCCTTCTGCTTTGACGCCTGCTCCTGGCTGAGCTCTAGCTGCAGGGACTCTGCAAGGCTGAAGGACTAGGAGAGTGCCTATCTCCACGCTGTGCGGTGACGCGCTAGGGCTCCGCGTTGCCTTTTGCAGAAGCGAGGACGCCCTCAGCCGGCTCGGCTTGTGAACGAGCCCTTGCTGGACTTCTGCAACTTCGGTGCACTGCACACGCAAGCCCGCTGCTCTGCGGCTTCGTTCTTCGCCTCACGTTGTCCGCACAAAAGGGAAGCCCAGCGAGGGCACTGAACTTGGCCGCTTTTGCTCGTGCATGCTGCACGCAGCCACGCTGTAGCGTGCACGCTTTCTTTGCACAGCTCTAGAGGAGAAAGGCTCACGAAGGCTGTCTGCACTTCAGGCGGCTCTCTTGAAAGCTGTTTCTTGCATCGGCGAAGTTACAGCATTTCAGGGAGTGGGTATGCAGAGCCAGCCCTACAGCTGTCAGCTACAGCTCGGAGGCATACCGGGAGCCGCTTTCTGTTCAAGTTACAAAGCATTCTATCGTTTTCTTTGCTGAGTATCTTCATACAGTACAAGCAGTAAGCACCATACACAGTGATACCTTGACATTTGCCTGTAGCCTCTCGTGACTCCTACCATTGCCGTATTATAGTCATTCTTATCCAATCGCAAGAGTAAGCAAGTTACAATTTAAGCTTACCACGGAGAATTCTCAGACCCCCCACCACCGCCACCCCCCCCAACCCCCCCCTTCTTCTTCTTGCTCCATCGGCATTTCTTGTTTGCCTGCGAGAGCTCTCTTTCTGGTAAAACCATGTTTTCTAGCTCCTTATGCCCTTCTTGAGACTTACTTGCTTGCTGAAAAACAGGTGTTTGTACCTGTAGTCACATACCGTTGTGCTAAGCATAGAAAAAATCTCCTTCCAACGCAATCTCCAACCTTTGCCTTCTCACTTATTCAGCGATCAGTGTTTCAGCAAAACACCTTGTGCTCTCTGTCAAAACCTGCTTCCATTTCTACCTCATGCTAAGTTTCTACATTCACGCATCTTTCTGCCAAGCCTACATAGCTGTGAAACTTTCTTCCCAAACTTTCATCCTCTCCAACAAGCTCGAGCTCCAAGGACACCCTTTGGCTTTCGCTGAGTGCGCGCTGCCCACGTAGCTCTCGCTGAGCCAAGTGGGCCAGGGGAGAAGCACTTGCTGCACGAGTGTTTCAAGGTGCACGGCTTTGAAGGCAGCACCACAATCCGGGCCACGAGAAGGGCTGAGGAAGAACGTGCTGTAGTCCTGGCACCTTTCTCCTGTGTGCGAGACGTTTAACTGAAGCTCTTCGCTCGTTCTCCATGAGAGCAACTGCTGGAGGCTGCCAAGGCAGCTGCGAGCACGAAAGCATAGCCGGGCGTCTGTCTTAGAAGAAAGGCGCAGAGCCGCAGTGGGACGCGCCCTTTCCGGAGGCTGCTTGGACAAGGGGTGCTTTAGGAAGGCCTTCTGCTTTGACGCCTGCTCCTGGCTGAGCTCTAGCTGCAGGGACTCTGCAAGGCTGAAGGACTAGGAGAGTGCCTATCTCCACGCTGTGCGGTGACGCGCTAGGGCTCCGCGTTGCCTTTTGCAGAAGCGAGGACGCCCTCAGCCGGCTCGGCTTGTGAACGAGCCCTTGCTGGACTTCTGCAACTTCGGTGCACTGCACACGCAAGCCCGCTGCTCTGCGGCTTCGTTCTTCGCCTCACGTTGTCCGCACAAAAGGGAAGCCCAGCGAGGGCACTGAACTTGGCCGCTTTTGCTCGTGCATGCTGCACGCAGCCACGCTGTAGCGTGCACGCTTTCTTTGCACAGCTCTAGAGGAGAAAGGCTCACGAAGGCTGTCTGCACTTCAGGCGGCTCTCTTGAAAGCTGTTTCTTGCATCGGCGAAGTTACAGCATTTCAGGGAGTGGGTATGCAGAGCCAGCCCTACAGCTGTCAGCTACAGCTCGGAGGCATACCGGGAGCCGCTTTCTGTTCAAGTTACAAAGCATTCTATCGTTTTCTTTGCTGAGTATCTTCATACAGTACAAGCAGTAAGCACCATACACAGTGATACCTTGACATTTGCCTGTAGCCTCTCGTGACTCCTACCATTGCCGTATTATAGTCATTCTTATCCAATCGCAAGAGTAAGCAAGTTACAATTTAAGCTTACCACGGAGAATTCTCAGACCCCCCACCACCGCCACCACCCCGCCCCCCCCACCAACCCCCCCCACCGCCACCCCCCCCCAACCCCCCCCTTCTTCTTCTTGCTCCATCGGCATTTCTTGTTTGCCTGCGAGAGCTCTCTTTCTGGTAAAACCATGTTTTCTAGCTCCTTATGCCCTTCTTGAGACTTACTTGCTTGCTGAAAAACAGGTGCTTGTACCTGTAGTCACATACCGTTGTGCTAAGCATAGAAAAAATCTCCTTCCAACGCAATCTCCAACCTTTGCCTTCTCACTTATTCAGCGATCAGTGTTTCAGCAAAACACCTTGTGCTCTCTGTCAAAACGTGCTTCCATTTCTACCTCATGCTAAGTTTCTACATTCACGCATCTTTCTGCCAAGCCTACATAGCTGTGAAACTTTCTTCCCAAACTTTCATCCTCTCCAACAAGCTCGAGCTCCAAGGACACCCTTTGGCTTTCGCTGAGTGCGCGCTGCCCACGTAGCTCTCGCTGAGCCAAGTGGGCCAGGGGAGAAGCACTTGCTGCACGAGTGTTTCAAGGTGCACGGCTTTGAAGGCAGCACCACAATCCGGGCCACGAGAAGGGCTGAGGAAGAACGTGCTGTCGTCCTGGCACCTTTCTCCTGTGTGCGAGACGTTTAACTGAAGCTCTTCGCTCGTTCTCCATGAGAGCAACTGCTGGAGGCTGCCAAGGCAGCTGCGAGCACGAAAGCATAGCCGGGCGTCTGTCTTAGAAGAAAGGCGCAGAGCCGCAGTGGGACGCGCCCTTTCCGGAGGCTGCTTGGACAAGGGGTGCTTTAGGAAGGCCTTCTGCTTTGACGCCTGCTCCTGGCTGAGCTCTAGCTGCAGGGACTCTGCAAGGCTGAAGGACTAGGAGAGTGCCTATCTCCACGCTGTGCGGTGACGCGCTAGGGCTCCGCGTTGCCTTTTGCAGAAGCGAGGACGCCCTCAGCCGGCTCGGCTTGTGAACGAGCCCTTGCTGGACTTCTGCAACTTCGGTGCACTGCACACGCAAGCCCGCTGCTCTGCGGCTTCGTTCTTCGCCTCACGTTGTCCGCACAAAAGGGAAGCCCAGCGAGGGCACTGAACTTGGCCGCTTTTGCTCGTGCATGCTGCACGCAGCCACGCTGTAGCGTGCACGCTTTCTTTGCACAGCTCTAGAGGAGAAAGGCTCACGAAGGCTGTCTGCACTTCAGGCGGCTCTCTTGAAAGCTGTTTCTTGCATCGGCGAAGTTACAGCATTTCAGGGAGTGGGTATGCAGAGCCAGCCCTACAGCTGTCAGCTACAGCTCGGAGGCATACCGGGAGCCGCTTTCTGTTCAAGTTACAAAGCATTCTATCGTTTTCTTTGCTGAGTATCTTCATACAGTACAAGCAGTAAGCACCATACACAGTGATACCTTGACATTTGCCTGTAGCCTCTCGTGACTCCTACCATTGCCGTATTATAGTCATTCTTATCCAATCGCAAGAGTAAGCAAGTTACAATTTAAGCTTACCACGGAGAATTCTCAGACCCCCCACCACCGCCACCACCCCGCCCCCCCCCACCAACCCCCCCCACCGCCACCCCCCCCCAACCCCCCCCTTCTTCTTCTTGCTCCATCGGCATTTCTTGTTTGCCTGCGAGAGCTCTCTTTCTGGTAAAACCATGTTTTCTAGCTCCTTATGCCCTTCTTGAGACTTACTTGCTTGCTGAAAAACAGGTGCTTGTACCTGTAGTCACATACCGTTGTGCTAAGCATAGAAAAAATCTCCTTCCAACGCAATCTCCAACCTTTGCCTTCTCACTTATTCAGCGATCAGTGTTTCAGCAAAACACCTTGTGCTCTCTGTCAAAACGTGCTTCCATTTCTACCTCATGCTAAGTTTCTACATTCACGCATCTTTCTGCCAAGCCTACATAGCTGTGAAACTTTCTTCCCAAACTTTCATCCTCTCCAACAAGCTCGAGCTCCAAGGACACCCTTTGGCTTTCGCTGAGTGCGCGCTGCCCACGTAGCTCTCGCTGAGCCAAGTGGGCCAGGGGAGAAGCACTTGCTGCACGAGTGTTTCAAGGTGCACGGCTTTGAAGGCAGCACCACAATCCGGGCCACGAGAAGGGCTGAGGAAGAACGTGCTGTCGTCCTGGCACCTTTCTCCTGTGTGCGAGACGTTTAACTGAAGCTCTTCGCTCGTTCTCCATGAGAGCAACTGCTGGAGGCTGCCAAGGCAGCTGCGAGCACGAAAGCATAGCCGGGCGTCTGTCTTAGAAGAAAGGCGCAGAGCCGCAGTGGGACGCGCCCTTTCCGGAGGCTGCTTGGACAAGGGGTGCTTTAGGAAGGCCTTCTGCTTTGACGCCTGCTCCTGGCTGAGCTCTAGCTGCAGGGACTCTGCAAGGCTGAAGGACTAGGAGAGTGCCTATCTCCACGCTGTGCGGTGACGCGCTAGGGCTCCGCGTTGCCTTTTGCAGAAGCGAGGACGCCCTCAGCCGGCTCGGCTTGTGAACGAGCCCTTGCTGGACTTCTGCAACTTCGGTGCACTGCACACGCAAGCCCGCTGCTCTGCGGCTTCGTTCTTCGCCTCACGTTGTCCGCACAAAAGGGAAGCCCAGCGAGGGCACTGAACTTGGCCGCTTTTGCTCGTGCATGCTGCACGCAGCCACGCTGTAGCGTGCACGCTTTCTTTGCACAGCTCTAGAGGAGAAAGGCTCACGAAGGCTGTCTGCACTTCAGGCGGCTCTCTTGAAAGCTGTTTCTTGCATCGGCGAAGTTACAGCATTTCAGGGAGTGGGTATGCAGAGCCAGCCCTACAGCTGTCAGCTACAGCTCGGAGGCATACCGGGAGCCGCTTTCTGTTCAAGTTACAAAGCATTCTATCGTTTTCTTTGCTGAGTATCTTCATACAGTACAAGCAGTAAGCACCATACACAGTGATACCTTGACATTTGCCTGTAGCCTCTCGTGACTCCTACCATTGCCGTATTATAGTCATTCTTATCCAATCGCAAGAGTAAGCAAGTTACAATTTAAGCTTACCACGGAGAATTCTCAGACCCCCCACCACCGCCACCACCCCGCCCCCCCCACCAACCCCCCCCACCGCCACCCCCCCCCAACCCCCCCCTTCTTCTTCTTGCTCCATCGGCATTTCTTGTTTGCCTGCGAGAGCTCTCTTTCTGGTAAAACCATGTTTTCTAGCTCCTTATGCCCTTCTTGAGACTTACTTGCTTGCTGAAAAACAGGTGCTTGTACCTGTAGTCACATACCGTTGTGCTAAGCATAGAAAAAATCTCCTTCCAACGCAATCTCCAACCTTTGCCTTCTCACTTATTCAGCGATCAGTGTTTCAGCAAAACACCTTGTGCTCTCTGTCAAAACGTGCTTCCATTTCTACCTCATGCTAAGTTTCTACATTCACGCATCTTTCTGCCAAGCCTACATAGCTGTGAAACTTTCTTCCCAAACTTTCATCCTCTCCAACAAGCTCGAGCTCCAAGGACACCCTTTGGCTTTCGCTGAGTGCGCGCTGCCCACGTAGCTCTCGCTGAGCCAAGTGGGCCAGGGGAGAAGCACTTGCTGCACGAGTGTTTCAAGGTGCACGGCTTTGAAGGCAGCACCACAATCCGGGCCACGAGAAGGGCTGAGGAAGAACGTGCTGTCGTCCTGGCACCTTTCTCCTGTGTGCGAGACGTTTAACTGAAGCTCTTCGCTCGTTCTCCATGAGAGCAACTGCTGGAGGCTGCCAAGGCAGCTGCGAGCACGAAAGCATAGCCGGGCGTCTGTCTTAGAAGAAAGGCGCAGAGCCGCAGTGGGACGCGCCCTTTCCGGAGGCTGCTTGGACAAGGGGTGCTTTAGGAAGGCCTTCTGCTTTGACGCCTGCTCCTGGCTGAGCTCTAGCTGCAGGGACTCTGCAAGGCTGAAGGACTAGGAGAGTGCCTATCTCCACGCTGTGCGGTGACGCGCTAGGGCTCCGCGTTGCCTTTTGCAGAAGCGAGGACGCCCTCAGCCGGCTCGGCTTGTGAACGAGCCCTTGCTGGACTTCTGCAACTTCGGTGCACTGCACACGCAAGCCCGCTGCTCTGCGGCTTCGTTCTTCGCCTCACGTTGTCCGCACAAAAGGGAAGCCCAGCGAGGGCACTGAACTTGGCCGCTTTTGCTCGTGCATGCTGCACGCAGCCACGCTGTAGCGTGCACGCTTTCTTTGCACAGCTCTAGAGGAGAAAGGCTCACGAAGGCTGTCTGCACTTCAGGCGGCTCTCTTGAAAGCTGTTTCTTGCATCGGCGAAGTTACAGCATTTCAGGGAGTGGGTATGCAGAGCCAGCCCTACAGCTGTCAGCTACAGCTCGGAGGCATACCGGGAGCCGCTTTCTGTTCAAGTTACAAAGCATTCTATCGTTTTCTTTGCTGAGTATCTTCATACAGTACAAGCAGTAAGCACCATACACAGTGATACCTTGACATTTGCCTGTAGCCTCTCGTGACTCCTACCATTGCCGTATTATAGTCATTCTTATCCAATCGCAAGAGTAAGCAAGTTACAATTTAAGCTTACCACGGAGAATTCTCAGACCCCCCACCACCGCCACCCCCCCCAACCCCCCCCTTCTTCTTCTTGCTCCATCGGCATTTCTTGTTTGCCTGCGAGAGCTCTCTTTCTGGTAAAACCATGTTTTCTAGCTCCTTATGCCCTTCTTGAGACTTACTTGCTTGCTGAAAAACAGGTGTTTGTACCTGTAGTCACATACCGTTGTGCTAAGCATAGAAAAAATCTCCTTCCAACGCAATCTCCAACCTTTGCCTTCTCACTTATTCAGCGATCAGTGTTTCAGCAAAACACCTTGTGCTCTCTGTCAAAACCTGCTTCCATTTCTACCTCATGCTAAGTTTCTACATTCACGCATCTTTCTGCCAAGCCTACATAGCTGTGAAACTTTCTTCCCAAACTTTCATCCTCTCCAACAAGCTCGAGCTCCAAGGACACCCTTTGGCTTTCGCTGAGTGCGCGCTGCCCACGTAGCTCTCGCTGAGCCAAGTGGGCCAGGGGAGAAGCACTTGCTGCACGAGTGTTTCAAGGTGCACGGCTTTGAAGGCAGCACCACAATCCGGGCCACGAGAAGGGCTGAGGAAGAACGTGCTGTAGTCCTGGCACCTTTCTCCTGTGTGCGAGACGTTTAACTGAAGCTCTTCGCTCGTTCTCCATGAGAGCAACTGCTGGAGGCTGCCAAGGCAGCTGCGAGCACGAAAGCATAGCCGGGCGTCTGTCTTAGAAGAAAGGCGCAGAGCCGCAGTGGGACGCGCCCTTTCCGGAGGCTGCTTGGACAAGGGGTGCTTTAGGAAGGCCTTCTGCTTTGACGCCTGCTCCTGGCTGAGCTCTAGCTGCAGGGACTCTGCAAGGCTGAAGGACTAGGAGAGTGCCTATCTCCACGCTGTGCGGTGACGCGCTAGGGCTCCGCGTTGCCTTTTGCAGAAGCGAGGACGCCCTCAGCCGGCTCGGCTTGTGAACGAGCCCTTGCTGGACTTCTGCAACTTCGGTGCACTGCACACGCAAGCCCGCTGCTCTGCGGCTTCGTTCTTCGCCTCACGTTGTCCGCACAAAAGGGAAGCCCAGCGAGGGCACTGAACTTGGCCGCTTTTGCTCGTGCATGCTGCACGCAGCCACGCTGTAGCGTGCACGCTTTCTTTGCACAGCTCTAGAGGAGAAAGGCTCACGAAGGCTGTCTGCACTTCAGGCGGCTCTCTTGAAAGCTGTTTCTTGCATCGGCGAAGTTACAGCATTTCAGGGAGTGGGTATGCAGAGCCAGCCCTACAGCTGTCAGCTACAGCTCGGAGGCATACCGGGAGCCGCTTTCTGTTCAAGTTACAAAGCATTCTATCGTTTTCTTTGCTGAGTATCTTCATACAGTACAAGCAGTAAGCACCATACACAGTGATACCTTGACATTTGCCTGTAGCCTCTCGTGACTCCTACCATTGCCATATTATAGTCATTCTTATCCAATCGCAAGAGTAAGCAAGTTACAATTTAAGCTTACCACGGAGAATTCTCAGACCCCCCACCACCGCCACCACCCCGCCCCCCCCACCAACCCCCCCCACCGCCACCCCCCCCCAACCCCCCCCTTCTTCTTCTTGCTCCATCGGCATTTCTTGTTTGCCTGCGAGAGCTCTCTTTCTGGTAAAACCATGTTTTCTAGCTCCTTATGCCCTTCTTGAGACTTACTTGCTTGCTGAAAAACAGGTGCTTGTACCTGTAGTCACATACCGTTGTGCTAAGCATAGAAAAAATCTCCTTCCAACGCAATCTCCAACCTTTGCCTTCTCACTTATTCAGCGATCAGTGTTTCAGCAAAACACCTTGTGCTCTCTGTCAAAACCTGCTTCCATTTCTACCTCATGCTAAGTTTCTACATTCACGCATCTTTCTGCCAAGCCTACATAGCTGTGAAACTTTCTTCCCAAACTTTCATCCTCTCCAACAAGCTCGAGCTCCAAGGACACCCTTTGGCTTTCGCTGAGTGCGCGCTGCCCACGTAGCTCTCGCTGAGCCAAGTGGGCCAGGGGAGAAGCACTTGCTGCACGAGTGTTTCAAGGTGCACGGCTTTGAAGGCAGCACCACAATCCGGGCCACGAGAAGGGCTGAGGAAGAACGTGCTGTCGTCCTGGCACCTTTCTCCTGTGTGCGAGACGTTTAACTGAAGCTCTTCGCTCGTTCTCCATGAGAGCAACTGCTGGAGGCTGCCAAGGCAGCTGCGAGCACGAAAGCATAGCCGGGCGTCTGTCTTAGAAGAAAGGCGCAGAGCCGCAGTGGGACGCGCCCTTTCCGGAGGCTGCTTGGACAAGGGGTGCTTTAGGAAGGCCTTCTGCTTTGACGCCTGCTCCTGGCTGAGCTCTAGCTGCAGGGACTCTGCAAGGCTGAAGGACTAGGAGAGTGCCTATCTCCACGCTGTGCGGTGACGCGCTAGGGCTCCGCGTTGCCTTTTGCAGAAGCGAGGACGCCCTCAGCCGGCTCGGCTTGTGAACGAGCCCTTGCTGGACTTCTGCAACTTCGGTGCACTGCACACGCAAGCCCGCTGCTCTGCGGCTTCGTTCTTCGCCTCACGTTGTCCGCACAAAAGGGAAGCCCAGCGAGGGCACTGAACTTGGCCGCTTTTGCTCGTGCATGCTGCACGCAGCCACGCTGTAGCGTGCACGCTTTCTTTGCACAGCTCTAGAGGAGAAAGGCTCACGAAGGCTGTCTGCACTTCAGGCGGCTCTCTTGAAAGCTGTTTCTTGCATCGGCGAAGTTACAGCATTTCAGGGAGTGGGTATGCAGAGCCAGCCCTACAGCTGTCAGCTACAGCTCGGAGGCATACCGGGAGCCGCTTTCTGTTCAAGTTACAAAGCATTCTATCGTTTTCTTTGCTGAGTATCTTCATACAGTACAAGCAGTAAGCACCATACACAGTGATACATTGACATTTGCCTGTAGCCTCTCGTGACTCCTACCATTGCCGTATTATAGTCATTCTTATCCAATCGCAAGAGTAAGCAAGTTACAATTTAAGCTTACCACGGAGAATTCTCAGACCCCCCACCACCGCCACCACCCCGCCCCCCCCACCAGCCCCCCCCACCGCCACCCCCCCCCAACCCCCCCCTTCTTCTTCTTGCTCCATCGGCATTTCTTGTTTGCCTGCGAGAGCTCTCTTTCTGGTAAAACCATGTTTTCTAGCTCCTTATGCCCTTCTTGAGACTTACTTGCTTGCTGAAAAACAGGTGCTTGTACCTGTAGTCACATACCGTTGTGCTAAGCATAGAAAAAATCTCCTTCCAACGCAATCTCCAACCTTTGCCTTCTCACTTATTCAGCGATCAGTGTTTCAGCAAAACACCTTGTGCTCTCTGTCAAAACGTGCTTCCATTTCTACCTCATGCTAAGTTTCTACATTCACGCATCTTTCTGCCAAGCCTACATAGCTGTGAAACTTTCTTCCCAAACTTTCATCCTCTCCAACAAGCTCGAGCTCCAAGGACACCCTTTGGCTTTCGCTGAGTGCGCGCTGCCCACGTAGCTCTCGCTGAGCCAAGTGGGCCAGGGGAGAAGCACTTGCTGCACGAGTGTTTCAAGGTGCACGGCTTTGAAGGCAGCACCACAATCCGGGCCACGAGAAGGGCTGAGGAAGAACGTGCTGTCGTCCTGGCACCTTTCTCCTGTGTGCGAGACGTTTAACTGAAGCTCTTCGCTCGTTCTCCATGAGAGCAACTGCTGGAGGCTGCCAAGGCAGCTGCGAGCACGAAAGCATAGCCGGGCGTCTGTCTTAGAAGAAAGGCGCAGAGCCGCAGTGGGACGCGCCCTTTCCGGAGGCTGCTTGGACAAGGGGTGCTTTAGGAAGGCCTTCTGCTTTGACGCCTGCTCCTGGCTGAGCTCTAGCTGCAGGGACTCTGCAAGGCTGAAGGACTAGGAGAGTGCCTATCTCCACGCTGTGCGGTGACGCGCTAGGGCTCCGCGTTGCCTTTTGCAGAAGCGAGGACGCCCTCAGCCGGCTCGGCTTGTGAACGAGCCCTTGCTGGACTTCTGCAACTTCGGTGCACTGCACACGCAAGCCCGCTGCTCTGCGGCTTCGTTCTTCGCCTCACGTTGTCCGCACAAAAGGGAAGCCCAGCGAGGGCACTGAACTTGGCCGCTTTTGCTCGTGCATGCTGCACGCAGCCACGCTGTAGCGTGCACGCTTTCTTTGCACAGCTCTAGAGGAGAAAGGCTCACGAAGGCTGTCTGCACTTCAGGCGGCTCTCTTGAAAGCTGTTTCTTGCATCGGCGAAGTTACAGCATTTCAGGGAGTGGGTATGCAGAGCCAGCCCTACAGCTGTCAGCTACAGCTCGGAGGCATACCGGGAGCCGCTTTCTGTTCAAGTTACAAAGCATTCTATCGTTTTCTTTGCTGAGTATCTTCATACAGTACAAGCAGTAAGCACCATACACAGTGATACCTTGACATTTGCCTGTAGCCTCTCGTGACTCCTACCATTGCCGTATTATAGTCATTCTTATCCAATCGCAAGAGTAAGCAAGTTACAATTTAAGCTTACCACGGAGAATTCTCAGACCCCCCACCACCGCCACCACCCCGCCCCCCCCACCAACCCCCCCCACCGCCACCCCCCCCCAACCCCCCCCTTCTTCTTCTTGCTCCATCGGCATTTCTTGTTTGCCTGCGAGAGCTCTCTTTCTGGTAAAACCATGTTTTCTAGCTCCTTATGCCCTTCTTGAGACTTACTTGCTTGCTGAAAAACAGGTGCTTGTACCTGTAGTCACATACCGTTGTGCTAAGCATAGAAAAAATCTCCTTCCAACGCAATCTCCAACCTTTGCCTTCTCACTTATTCAGCGATCAGTGTTTCAGCAAAACACCTTGTGCTCTCTGTCAAAACGTGCTTCCATTTCTACCTCATGCTAAGTTTCTACATTCACGCATCTTTCTGCCAAGCCTACATAGCTGTGAAACTTTCTTCCCAAACTTTCATCCTCTCCAACAAGCTCGAGCTCCAAGGACACCCTTTGGCTTTCGCTGAGTGCGCGCTGCCCACGTAGCTCTCGCTGAGCCAAGTGGGCCAGGGGAGAAGCACTTGCTGCACGAGTGTTTCAAGGTGCACGGCTTTGAAGGCAGCACCACAATCCGGGCCACGAGAAGGGCTGAGGAAGAACGTGCTGTCGTCCTGGCACCTTTCTCCTGTGTGCGAGACGTTTAACTGAAGCTCTTCGCTCGTTCTCCATGAGAGCAACTGCTGGAGGCTGCCAAGGCAGCTGCGAGCACGAAAGCATAGCCGGGCGTCTGTCTTAGAAGAAAGGCGCAGAGCCGCAGTGGGACGCGCCCTTTCCGGAGGCTGCTTGGACAAGGGGTGCTTTAGGAAGGCCTTCTGCTTTGACGCCTGCTCCTGGCTGAGCTCTAGCTGCAGGGACTCTGCAAGGCTGAAGGACTAGGAGAGTGCCTATCTCCACGCTGTGCGGTGACGCGCTAGGGCTCCGCGTTGCCTTTTGCAGAAGCGAGGACGCCCTCAGCCGGCTCGGCTTGTGAACGAGCCCTTGCTGGACTTCTGCAACTTCGGTGCACTGCACACGCAAGCCCGCTGCTCTGCGGCTTCGTTCTTCGCCTCACGTTGTCCGCACAAAAGGGAAGCCCAGCGAGGGCACTGAACTTGGCCGCTTTTGCTCGTGCATGCTGCACGCAGCCACGCTGTAGCGTGCACGCTTTCTTTGCACAGCTCTAGAGGAGAAAGGCTCACGAAGGCTGTCTGCACTTCAGGCGGCTCTCTTGAAAGCTGTTTCTTGCATCGGCGAAGTTACAGCATTTCAGGGAGTGGGTATGCAGAGCCAGCCCTACAGCTGTCAGCTACAGCTCGGAGGCATACCGGGAGCCGCTTTCTGTTCAAGTTACAAAGCATTCTATCGTTTTCTTTGCTGAGTATCTTCATACAGTACAAGCAGTAAGCACCATACACAGTGATACCTTGACATTTGCCTGTAGCCTCTCGTGACTCCTACCATTGCCGTATTATAGTCATTCTTATCCAATCGCAAGAGTAAGCAAGTTACAATTTAAGCTTACCACGGAGAATTCTCAGACCCCCCACCACCGCCACCACCCCGCCCCCCCCACCAGCCCCCCCCACCGCCACCCCCCCCCAACCCCCCCCTTCTTCTTCTTGCTCCATCGGCATTTCTTGTTTGCCTGCGAGAGCTCTCTTTCTGGTAAAACCATGTTTTCTAGCTCCTTATGCCCTTCTTGAGACTTACTTGCTTGCTGAAAAACAGGTGCTTGTACCTGTAGTCACATACCGTTGTGCTAAGCATAGAAAAAATCTCCTTCCAACGCAATCTCCAACCTTTGCCTTCTCACTTATTCAGCGATCAGTGTTTCAGCAAAACACCTTGTGCTCTCTGTCAAAACGTGCTTCCATTTCTACCTCATGCTAAGTTTCTACATTCACGCATCTTTCTGCCAAGCCTACATAGCTGTGAAACTTTCTTCCCAAACTTTCATCCTCTCCAACAAGCTCGAGCTCCAAGGACACCCTTTGGCTTTCGCTGAGTGCGCGCTGCCCACGTAGCTCTCGCTGAGCCAAGTGGGCCAGGGGAGAAGCACTTGCTGCACGAGTGTTTCAAGGTGCACGGCTTTGAAGGCAGCACCACAATCCGGGCCACGAGAAGGGCTGAGGAAGAACGTGCTGTCGTCCTGGCACCTTTCTCCTGTGTGCGAGACGTTTAACTGAAGCTCTTCGCTCGTTCTCCATGAGAGCAACTGCTGGAGGCTGCCAAGGCAGCTGCGAGCACGAAAGCATAGCCGGGCGTCTGTCTTAGAAGAAAGGCGCAGAGCCGCAGTGGGACGCGCCCTTTCCGGAGGCTGCTTGGACAAGGGGTGCTTTAGGAAGGCCTTCTGCTTTGACGCCTGCTCCTGGCTGAGCTCTAGCTGCAGGGACTCTGCAAGGCTGAAGGACTAGGAGAGTGCCTATCTCCACGCTGTGCGGTGACGCGCTAGGGCTCCGCGTTGCCTTTTGCAGAAGCGAGGACGCCCTCAGCCGGCTCGGCTTGTGAACGAGCCCTTGCTGGACTTCTGCAACTTCGGTGCACTGCACACGCAAGCCCGCTGCTCTGCGGCTTCGTTCTTCGCCTCACGTTGTCCGCACAAAAGGGAAGCCCAGCGAGGGCACTGAACTTGGCCGCTTTTGCTCGTGCATGCTGCACGCAGCCACGCTGTAGCGTGCACGCTTTCTTTGCACAGCTCTAGAGGAGAAAGGCTCACGAAGGCTGTCTGCACTTCAGGCGGCTCTCTTGAAAGCTGTTTCTTGCATCGGCGAAGTTACAGCATTTCAGGGAGTGGGTATGCAGAGCCAGCCCTACAGCTGTCAGCTACAGCTCGGAGGCATACCGGGAGCCGCTTTCTGTTCAAGTTACAAAGCATTCTATCGTTTTCTTTGCTGAGTATCTTCATACAGTACAAGCAGTAAGCACCATACACAGTGATACATTGACATTTGCCTGTAGCCTCTCGTGACTCCTACCATTGCCGTATTATAGTCATTCTTATCCAATCGCAAGAGTAAGCAAGTTACAATTTAAGCTTACCACGGAGAATTCTCAGACCCCCCACCACCGCCACCACCCCGCCCCCCCCACCAGCCCCCCCCACCGCCACCCCCCCCCAACCCCCCCCTTCTTCTTCTTGCTCCATCGGCATTTCTTGTTTGCCTGCGAGAGCTCTCTTTCTGGTAAAACCATGTTTTCTAGCTCCTTATGCCCTTCTTGAGACTTACTTGCTTGCTGAAAAACAGGTGCTTGTACCTGTAGTCACATACCGTTGTGCTAAGCATAGAAAAAATCTCCTTCCAACGCAATCTCCAACCTTTGCCTTCTCACTTATTCAGCGATCAGTGTTTCAGCAAAACACCTTGTGCTCTCTGTCAAAACGTGCTTCCATTTCTACCTCATGCTAAGTTTCTACATTCACGCATCTTTCTGCCAAGCCTACATAGCTGTGAAACTTTCTTCCCAAACTTTCATCCTCTCCAACAAGCTCGAGCTCCAAGGACACCCTTTGGCTTTCGCTGAGTGCGCGCTGCCCACGTAGCTCTCGCTGAGCCAAGTGGGCCAGGGGAGAAGCACTTGCTGCACGAGTGTTTCAAGGTGCACGGCTTTGAAGGCAGCACCACAATCCGGGCCACGAGAAGGGCTGAGGAAGAACGTGCTGTCGTCCTGGCACCTTTCTCCTGTGTGCGAGACGTTTAACTGAAGCTCTTCGCTCGTTCTCCATGAGAGCAACTGCTGGAGGCTGCCAAGGCAGCTGCGAGCACGAAAGCATAGCCGGGCGTCTGTCTTAGAAGAAAGGCGCAGAGCCGCAGTGGGACGCGCCCTTTCCGGAGGCTGCTTGGACAAGGGGTGCTTTAGGAAGGCCTTCTGCTTTGACGCCTGCTCCTGGCTGAGCTCTAGCTGCAGGGACTCTGCAAGGCTGAAGGACTAGGAGAGTGCCTATCTCCACGCTGTGCGGTGACGCGCTAGGGCTCCGCGTTGCCTTTTGCAGAAGCGAGGACGCCCTCAGCCGGCTCGGCTTGTGAACGAGCCCTTGCTGGACTTCTGCAACTTCGGTGCACTGCACACGCAAGCCCGCTGCTCTGCGGCTTCGTTCTTCGCCTCACGTTGTCCGCACAAAAGGGAAGCCCAGCGAGGGCACTGAACTTGGCCGCTTTTGCTCGTGCATGCTGCACGCAGCCACGCTGTAGCGTGCACGCTTTCTTTGCACAGCTCTAGAGGAGAAAGGCTCACGAAGGCTGTCTGCACTTCAGGCGGCTCTCTTGAAAGCTGTTTCTTGCATCGGCGAAGTTACAGCATTTCAGGGAGTGGGTATGCAGAGCCAGCCCTACAGCTGTCAGCTACAGCTCGGAGGCATACCGGGAGCCGCTTTCTGTTCAAGTTACAAAGCATTCTATCGTTTTCTTTGCTGAGTATCTTCATACAGTACAAGCAGTAAGCACCATACACAGTGATACCTTGACATTTGCCTGTAGCCTCTCGTGACTCCTACCATTGCCGTATTATAGTCATTCTTATCCAATCGCAAGAGTAAGCAAGTTACAATTTAAGCTTACCACGGAGAATTCTCAGACCCCCCACCACCGCCACCACCCCGCCCCCCCCACCAACCCCCCCCACCGCCACCCCCCCCCAACCCCCCCCTTCTTCTTCTTGCTCCATCGGCATTTCTTGTTTGCCTGCGAGAGCTCTCTTTCTGGTAAAACCATGTTTTCTAGCTCCTTATGCCCTTCTTGAGACTTACTTGCTTGCTGAAAAACAGGTGCTTGTACCTGTAGTCACATACCGTTGTGCTAAGCATAGAAAAAATCTCCTTCCAACGCAATCTCCAACCTTTGCCTTCTCACTTATTCAGCGATCAGTGTTTCAGCAAAACACCTTGTGCTCTCTGTCAAAACGTGCTTCCATTTCTACCTCATGCTAAGTTTCTACATTCACGCATCTTTCTGCCAAGCCTACATAGCTGTGAAACTTTCTTCCCAAACTTTCATCCTCTCCAACAAGCTCGAGCTCCAAGGACACCCTTTGGCTTTCGCTGAGTGCGCGCTGCCCACGTAGCTCTCGCTGAGCCAAGTGGGCCAGGGGAGAAGCACTTGCTGCACGAGTGTTTCAAGGTGCACGGCTTTGAAGGCAGCACCACAATCCGGGCCACGAGAAGGGCTGAGGAAGAACGTGCTGTCGTCCTGGCACCTTTCTCCTGTGTGCGAGACGTTTAACTGAAGCTCTTCGCTCGTTCTCCATGAGAGCAACTGCTGGAGGCTGCCAAGGCAGCTGCGAGCACGAAAGCATAGCCGGGCGTCTGTCTTAGAAGAAAGGCGCAGAGCCGCAGTGGGACGCGCCCTTTCCGGAG
>NC_138785.1:12562684-12718514 GCF_965178545.1 Coloeus monedula | reverse complement strand
GGCATTTCTTGTTTGCCTGCGAGAGCTCTCTTTCTGGTAAAACCATGTTTTCTAGCTCCTTATGCCCTTCTTGAGACTTACTTGCTTGCTGAAAAACAGGTGCTTGTACCTGTAGTCACATACCGTTGTGCTAAGCATAGAAAAAATCTCCTTCCAACGCAATCTCCAACCTTTGCCTTCTCACTTATTCAGCGATCAGTGTTTCAGCAAAACACCTTGTGCTCTCTGTCAAAACGTGCTTCCATTTCTACCTCATGCTAAGTTTCTACATTCACGCATCTTTCTGCCAAGCCTACATAGCTGTGAAACTTTCTTCCCAAACTTTCATCCTCTCCAACAAGCTCGAGCTCCAAGGACACCCTTTGGCTTTCGCTGAGTGCGCGCTGCCCACGTAGCTCTCGCTGAGCCAAGTGGGCCAGGGGAGAAGCACTTGCTGCACGAGTGTTTCAAGGTGCACGGCTTTGAAGGCAGCACCACAATCCGGGCCACGAGAAGGGCTGAGGAAGAACGTGCTGTCGTCCTGGCACCTTTCTCCTGTGTGCGAGACGTTTAACTGAAGCTCTTCGCTCGTTCTCCATGAGAGCAACTGCTGGAGGCTGCCAAGGCAGCTGCGAGCACGAAAGCATAGCCGGGCGTCTGTCTTAGAAGAAAGGCGCAGAGCCGCAGTGGGACGCGCCCTTTCCGGAGGCTGCTTGGACAAGGGGTGCTTTAGGAAGGCCTTCTGCTTTGACGCCTGCTCCTGGCTGAGCTCTAGCTGCAGGGACTCTGCAAGGCTGAAGGACTAGGAGAGTGCCTATCTCCACGCTGTGCGGTGACGCGCTAGGGCTCCGCGTTGCCTTTTGCAGAAGCGAGGACGCCCTCAGCCGGCTCGGCTTGTGAACGAGCCCTTGCTGGACTTCTGCAACTTCGGTGCACTGCACACGCAAGCCCGCTGCTCTGCGGCTTCGTTCTTCGCCTCACGTTGTCCGCACAAAAGGGAAGCCCAGCGAGGGCACTGAACTTGGCCGCTTTTGCTCGTGCATGCTGCACGCAGCCACGCTGTAGCGTGCACGCTTTCTTTGCACAGCTCTAGAGGAGAAAGGCTCACGAAGGCTGTCTGCACTTCAGGCGGCTCTCTTGAAAGCTGTTTCTTGCATCGGCGAAGTTACAGCATTTCAGGGAGTGGGTATGCAGAGCCAGCCCTACAGCTGTCAGCTACAGCTCGGAGGCATACCGGGAGCCGCTTTCTGTTCAAGTTACAAAGCATTCTATCGTTTTCTTTGCTGAGTATCTTCATACAGTACAAGCAGTAAGCACCATACACAGTGATACCTTGACATTTGCCTGTAGCCTCTCGTGACTCCTACCATTGCCGTATTATAGTCATTCTTATCCAATCGCAAGAGTAAGCAAGTTACAATTTAAGCTTACCACGGAGAATTCTCAGACCCCCCACCACCGCCACCACCCCGCCCCCCCCACCAGCCCCCCCCACCGCCACCCCCCCCCAACCCCCCCCTTCTTCTTCTTGCTCCATCGGCATTTCTTGTTTGCCTGCGAGAGCTCTCTTTCTGGTAAAACCATGTTTTCTAGCTCCTTATGCCCTTCTTGAGACTTACTTGCTTGCTGAAAAACAGGTGCTTGTACCTGTAGTCACATACCGTTGTGCTAAGCATAGAAAAAATCTCCTTCCAACGCAATCTCCAACCTTTGCCTTCTCACTTATTCAGCGATCAGTGTTTCAGCAAAACACCTTGTGCTCTCTGTCAAAACGTGCTTCCATTTCTACCTCATGCTAAGTTTCTACATTCACGCATCTTTCTGCCAAGCCTACATAGCTGTGAAACTTTCTTCCCAAACTTTCATCCTCTCCAACAAGCTCGAGCTCCAAGGACACCCTTTGGCTTTCGCTGAGTGCGCGCTGCCCACGTAGCTCTCGCTGAGCCAAGTGGGCCAGGGGAGAAGCACTTGCTGCACGAGTGTTTCAAGGTGCACGGCTTTGAAGGCAGCACCACAATCCGGGCCACGAGAAGGGCTGAGGAAGAACGTGCTGTCGTCCTGGCACCTTTCTCCTGTGTGCGAGACGTTTAACTGAAGCTCTTCGCTCGTTCTCCATGAGAGCAACTGCTGGAGGCTGCCAAGGCAGCTGCGAGCACGAAAGCATAGCCGGGCGTCTGTCTTAGAAGAAAGGCGCAGAGCCGCAGTGGGACGCGCCCTTTCCGGAGGCTGCTTGGACAAGGGGTGCTTTAGGAAGGCCTTCTGCTTTGACGCCTGCTCCTGGCTGAGCTCTAGCTGCAGGGACTCTGCAAGGCTGAAGGACTAGGAGAGTGCCTATCTCCACGCTGTGCGGTGACGCGCTAGGGCTCCGCGTTGCCTTTTGCAGAAGCGAGGACGCCCTCAGCCGGCTCGGCTTGTGAACGAGCCCTTGCTGGACTTCTGCAACTTCGGTGCACTGCACACGCAAGCCCGCTGCTCTGCGGCTTCGTTCTTCGCCTCACGTTGTCCGCACAAAAGGGAAGCCCAGCGAGAGGGCACTGAACTTGGCCGCTTTTGCTCGTGCATGCTGCACGCAGCCACGCTGTAGCGTGCACGCTTTCTTTGCACAGCTCTAGAGGAGAAAGGCTCACGAAGGCTGTCTGCACTTCAGGCGGCTCTCTTGAAAGCTGTTTCTTGCATCGGCGAAGTTACAGCATTTCAGGGAGTGGGTATGCAGAGCCAGCCCTACAGCTGTCAGCTACAGCTCGGAGGCATACCGGGAGCCGCTTTCTGTTCAAGTTACAAAGCATTCTATCGTTTTCTTTGCTGAGTATCTTCATACAGTACAAGCAGTAAGCACCATACACAGTGATACCTTGACATTTGCCTGTAGCCTCTCGTGACTCCTACCATTGCCGTATTATAGTCATTCTTATCCAATCGCAAGAGTAAGCAAGTTACAATTTAAGCTTACCACGGAGAATTCTCAGACCCCCCACCACCGCCACCACCCCGCCCCCCCCACCAACCCCCCCCACCGCCACCCCCCCCAACCCCCCCCAACGCCACCCCCCCCAACCCCCCCCTTCTTCTTCTTGCTCCATCGGCATTTCTTGTTTGCCTGCGAGAGCTCTCTTTCTGGTAAAACCATGTTTTCTAGCTCCTTATGCCCTTCTTGAGACTTACTTGCTTGCTGAAAAACAGGTGCTTGTACCTGTAGTCACATACCGTTGTGCTAAGCATAGAAAAAATCTCCTTCCAACGCAATCTCCAACCTTTGCCTTCTCACTTATTCAGCGATCAGTGTTTCAGCAAAACACCTTGTGCTCTCTGTCAAAACGTGCTTCCATTTCTACCTCATGCTAAGTTTCTACATTCACGCATCTTTCTGCCAAGCCTACATAGCTGTGAAACTTTCTTCCCAAACTTTCATCCTCTCCAACAAGCTCGAGCTCCAAGGACACCCTTTGGCTTTCGCTGAGTGCGCGCTGCCCACGTAGCTCTCGCTGAGCCAAGTGGGCCAGGGGAGAAGCACTTGCTGCACGAGTGTTTCAAGGTGCACGGCTTTGAAGGCAGCACCACAATCCGGGCCACGAGAAGGGCTGAGGAAGAACGTGCTGTCGTCCTGGCACCTTTCTCCTGTGTGCGAGACGTTTAACTGAAGCTCTTCGCTCGTTCTCCATGAGAGCAACTGCTGGAGGCTGCCAAGGCAGCTGCGAGCACGAAAGCATAGCCGGGCGTCTGTCTTAGAAGAAAGGCGCAGAGCCGCAGTGGGACGCGCCCTTTCCGGAGGCTGCTTGGACAAGGGGTGCTTTAGGAAGGCCTTCTGCTTTGACGCCTGCTCCTGGCTGAGCTCTAGCTGCAGGGACTCTGCAAGGCTGAAGGACTAGGAGAGTGCCTATCTCCACGCTGTGCGGTGACGCGCTAGGGCTCCGCGTTGCCTTTTGCAGAAGCGAGGACGCCCTCAGCCGGCTCGGCTTGTGAACGAGCCCTTGCTGGACTTCTGCAACTTCGGTGCACTGCACACGCAAGCCCGCTGCTCTGCGGCTTCGTTCTTCGCCTCACGTTGTCCGCACAAAAGGGAAGCCCAGCGAGGGCACTGAACTTGGCCGCTTTTGCTCGTGCATGCTGCACGCAGCCACGCTGTAGCGTGCACGCTTTCTTTGCACAGCTCTAGAGGAGAAAGGCTCACGAAGGCTGTCTGCACTTCAGGCGGCTCTCTTGAAAGCTGTTTCTTGCATCGGCGAAGTTACAGCATTTCAGGGAGTGGGTATGCAGAGCCAGCCCTACAGCTGTCAGCTACAGCTCGGAGGCATACCGGGAGCCGCTTTCTGTTCAAGTTACAAAGCATTCTATCGTTTTCTTTGCTGAGTATCTTCATACAGTACAAGCAGTAAGCACCATACACAGTGATACCTTGACATTTGCCTGTAGCCTCTCGTGACTCCTACCATTGCCGTATTATAGTCATTCTTATCCAATCGCAAGAGTAAGCAAGTTACAATTTAAGCTTACCACGGAGAATTCTCAGACCCCCCACCACCGCCACCACCCCGCCCCCCCCACCAACCCCCCCCACCGCCACCCCCCCCAACCCCCCCCTTCTTCTTCTTGCTCCATCGGCATTTCTTGTTTGCCTGCGAGAGCTCTCTTTCTGGTAAAACCATGTTTTCTAGCTCCTTATGCCCTTCTTGAGACTTACTTGCTTGCTGAAAAACAGGTGCTTGTACCTGTAGTCACATACCGTTGTGCTAAGCATAGAAAAAATCTCCTTCCAACGCAATCTCCAACCTTTGCCTTCTCACTTATTCAGCGATCAGTGTTTCAGCAAAACACCTTGTGCTCTCTGTCAAAACGTGCTTCCATTTCTACCTCATGCTAAGTTTCTACATTCACGCATCTTTCTGCCAAGCCTACATAGCTGTGGAACTTTCTTCCCAAACTTTCATCCTCTCCAACAAGCTCGAGCTCCAAGGACACCCTTTGGCTTTCACTGAGTGCGCGCTGCCCACGTAGCTCTCGCTGAGCCAAGTGGGCCAGGGGAGAAGCACTTGCTGCACGAGTGTTTCAAGGTGCACGGCTTTGAAGGCAGCACCACAATCCGGGCCACGAGAAGGGCTGAGGAAGAACGTGCTGTCGTCCTGGCACCTTTCTCCTGTGTGCGAGACGTTTAACTGAAGCTCTTCGCTCGTTCTCCATGAGAGCAACTGCTGGAGGCTGCCAAGGCAGCTGCGAGCACGAAAGCATAGCCGGGCGTCTGTCTTAGAAGAAAGGCGCAGAGCCGCAGTGGGACGCGCCCTTTCCGGAGGCTGCTTGGACAAGGGGTGCTTTAGGAAGGCCTTCTGCTTTGACGCCTGCTCCTGGCTGAGCTCTAGCTGCAGGGACTCTGCAAGGCTGAAGGACTAGGAGAGTGCCTATCTCCACGCTGTGCGGTGACGCGCTAGGGCTCCGCGTTGCCTTTTGCAGAAGCGAGGACGCCCTCAGCCGGCTCGGCTTGTGAACGAGCCCTTGCTGGACTTCTGCAACTTCGGTGCACTGCACACGCAAGCCCGCTGCTCTGCGGCTTCGTTCTTCGCCTCACGTTGTCCGCACAAAAGGGAAGCCCAGCGAGAGGGCACTGAACTTGGCCGCTTTTGCTCGTGCATGCTGCACGCAGCCACGCTGTAGCGTGCACGCTTTCTTTGCACAGCTCTAGAGGAGAAAGGCTCACGAAGGCTGTCTGCACTTCAGGCGGCTCTCTTGAAAGCTGTTTCTTGCATCGGCGAAGTTACAGCATTTCAGGGAGTGGGTATGCAGAGCCAGCCCTACAGCTGTCAGCTACAGCTCGGAGGCATACCGGGAGCCGCTTTCTGTTCAAGTTACAAAGCATTCTATCGTTTTCTTTGCTGAGTATCTTCATACAGTACAAGCAGTAAGCACCATACACAGTGATACCTTGACATTTGCCTGTAGCCTCTCGTGACTCCTACCATTGCCGTATTATAGTCATTCTTATCCAATCGCAAGAGTAAGCAAGTTACAATTTAAGCTTACCACGGAGAATTCTCAGACCCCCCACCACCGCCACCACCCCGCCCCCCCACCAGCCCCCCCCACCGCCACCCCCCCCCAACCCCCCCCTTCTTCTTCTTGCTCCATCGGCATTTCTTGTTTGCCTGCGAGAGCTCTCTTTCTGGTAAAACCATGTTTTCTAGCTCCTTATGCCCTTCTTGAGACTTACTTGCTTGCTGAAAAACAGGTGCTTGTACCTGTAGTCACATACCGTTGTGCTAAGCATAGAAAAAATCTCCTTCCAACGCAATCTCCAACCTTTGCCTTCTCACTTATTCAGCGATCAGTGTTTCAGCAAAACACCTTGTGCTCTCTGTCAAAACGTGCTTCCATTTCTACCTCATGCTAAGTTTCTACATTCACGCATCTTTCTGCCAAGCCTACATAGCTGTGAAACTTTCTTCCCAAACTTTCATCCTCTCCAACAAGCTCGAGCTCCAAGGACACCCTTTGGCTTTCGCTGAGTGCGCGCTGCCCACGTAGCTCTCGCTGAGCCAAGTGGGCCAGGGGAGAAGCACTTGCTGCACGAGTGTTTCAAGGTGCACGGCTTTGAAGGCAGCACCACAATCCGGGCCACGAGAAGGGCTGAGGAAGAACGTGCTGTCGTCCTGGCACCTTTCTCCTGTGTGCGAGACGTTTAACTGAAGCTCTTCGCTCGTTCTCCATGAGAGCAACTGCTGGAGGCTGCCAAGGCAGCTGCGAGCACGAAAGCATAGCCGGGCGTCTGTCTTAGAAGAAAGGCGCAGAGCCGCAGTGGGACGCGCCCTTTCCGGAGGCTGCTTGGACAAGGGGTGCTTTAGGAAGGCCTTCTGCTTTGACGCCTGCTCCTGGCTGAGCTCTAGCTGCAGGGACTCTGCAAGGCTGAAGGACTAGGAGAGTGCCTATCTCCACGCTGTGCGGTGACGCGCTAGGGCTCCGCGTTGCCTTTTGCAGAAGCGAGGACGCCCTCAGCCGGCTCGGCTTGTGAACGAGCCCTTGCTGGACTTCTGCAACTTCGGTGCACTGCACACGCAAGCCCGCTGCTCTGCGGCTTCGTTCTTCGCCTCACGTTGTCCGCACAAAAGGGAAGCCCAGCGAGGGCACTGAACTTGGCCGCTTTTGCTCGTGCATGCTGCACGCAGCCACGCTGTAGCGTGCACGCTTTCTTTGCACAGCTCTAGAGGAGAAAGGCTCACGAAGGCTGTCTGCACTTCAGGCGGCTCTCTTGAAAGCTGTTTCTTGCATCGGCGAAGTTACAGCATTTCAGGGAGTGGGTATGCAGAGCCAGCCCTACAGCTGTCAGCTACAGCTCGGAGGCATACCGGGAGCCGCTTTCTGTTCAAGTTACAAAGCATTCTATCGTTTTCTTTGCTGAGTATCTTCATACAGTACAAGCAGTAAGCACCATACACAGTGATACCTTGACATTTGCCTGTAGCCTCTCGTGACTCCTACCATTGCCGTATTATAGTCATTCTTATCCAATCGCAAGAGTAAGCAAGTTACAATTTAAGCTTACCACGGAGAATTCTCAGACCCCCCACCACCGCCACCACCCCGCCCCCCCCACCAACCCCCCCCACCGCCACCCCCCCCAACCCCCCCCTTCTTCTTCTTGCTCCATCGGCATTTCTTGTTTGCCTGCGAGAGCTCTCTTTCTGGTAAAACCATGTTTTCTAGCTCCTTATGCCCTTCTTGAGACTTACTTGCTTGCTGAAAAACAGGTGCTTGTACCTGTAGTCACATACCGTTGTGCTAAGCATAGAAAAAATCTCCTTCCAACGCAATCTCCAACCTTTGCCTTCTCACTTATTCAGCGATCAGTGTTTCAGCAAAACACCTTGTGCTCTCTGTCAAAACGTGCTTCCATTTCTACCTCATGCTAAGTTTCTACATTCACGCATCTTTCTGCCAAGCCTACATAGCTGTGAAACTTTCTTCCCAAACTTTCATCCTCTCCAACAAGCTCGAGCTCCAAGGACACCCTTTGGCTTTCGCTGAGTGCGCGCTGCCCACGTAGCTCTCGCTGAGCCAAGTGGGCCAGGGGAGAAGCACTTGCTGCACGAGTGTTTCAAGGTGCACGGCTTTGAAGGCAGCACCACAATCCGGGCCACGAGAAGGGCTGAGGAAGAACGTGCTGTCGTCCTGGCACCTTTCTCCTGTGTGCGAGACGTTTAACTGAAGCTCTTCGCTCGTTCTCCATGAGAGCAACTGCTGGAGGCTGCCAAGGCAGCTGCGAGCACGAAAGCATAGCCGGGCGTCTGTCTTAGAAGAAAGGCGCAGAGCCGCAGTGGGACGCGCCCTTTCCGGAGGCTGCTTGGACAAGGGGTGCTTTAGGAAGGCCTTCTGCTTTGACGCCTGCTCCTGGCTGAGCTCTAGCTGCAGGGACTCTGCAAGGCTGAAGGACTAGGAGAGTGCCTATCTCCACGCTGTGCGGTGACGCGCTAGGGCTCCGCGTTGCCTTTTGCAGAAGCGAGGACGCCCTCAGCCGGCTCGGCTTGTGAACGAGCCCTTGCTGGACTTCTGCAACTTCGGTGCACTGCACACGCAAGCCCGCTGCTCTGCGGCTTCGTTCTTCGCCTCACGTTGTCCGCACAAAAGGGAAGCCCAGCGAGGGCACTGAACTTGGCCGCTTTTGCTCGTGCATGCTGCACGCAGCCACGCTGTAGCGTGCACGCTTTCTTTGCACAGCTCTAGAGGAGAAAGGCTCACGAAGGCTGTCTGCACTTCAGGCGGCTCTCTTGAAAGCTGTTTCTTGCATCGGCGAAGTTACAGCATTTCAGGGAGTGGGTATGCAGAGCCAGCCCTACAGCTGTCAGCTACAGCTCGGAGGCATACCGGGAGCCGCTTTCTGTTCAAGTTACAAAGCATTCTATCGTTTTCTTTGCTGAGTATCTTCATACAGTACAAGCAGTAAGCACCATACACAGTGATACCTTGACATTTGCCTGTAGCCTCTCGTGACTCCTACCATTGCCGTATTATAGTCATTCTTATCCAATCGCAAGAGTAAGCAAGTTACAATTTAAGCTTACCACGGAGAATTCTCAGACCCCCCACCACCGCCACCACCCCGCCCCCCCCACCAACCCCCCCCACCGCCACCCCCCCCAACCCCCCCCTTCTTCTTCTTGCTCCATCGGCATTTCTTGTTTGCCTGCGAGAGCTCTCTTTCTGGTAAAACCATGTTTTCTAGCTCCTTATGCCCTTCTTGAGACTTACTTGCTTGCTGAAAAACAGGTGCTTGTACCTGTAGTCACATACCGTTGTGCTAAGCATAGAAAAAATCTCCTTCCAACGCAATCTCCAACCTTTGCCTTCTCACTTATTCAGCGATCAGTGTTTCAGCAAAACACCTTGTGCTCTCTGTCAAAACGTGCTTCCATTTCTACCTCATGCTAAGTTTCTACATTCACGCATCTTTCTGCCAAGCCTACATAGCTGTGAAACTTTCTTCCCAAACTTTCATCCTCTCCAACAAGCTCGAGCTCCAAGGACACCCTTTGGCTTTCGCTGAGTGCGCGCTGCCCACGTAGCTCTCGCTGAGCCAAGTGGGCCAGGGGAGAAGCACTTGCTGCACGAGTGTTTCAAGGTGCACGGCTTTGAAGGCAGCACCACAATCCGGGCCACGAGAAGGGCTGAGGAAGAACGTGCTGTCGTCCTGGCACCTTTCTCCTGTGTGCGAGACGTTTAACTGAAGCTCTTCGCTCGTTCTCCATGAGAGCAACTGCTGGAGGCTGCCAAGGCAGCTGCGAGCACGAAAGCATAGCCGGGCGTCTGTCTTAGAAGAAAGGCGCAGAGCCGCAGTGGGACGCGCCCTTTCCGGAGGCTGCTTGGACAAGGGGTGCTTTAGGAAGGCCTTCTGCTTTGACGCCTGCTCCTGGCTGAGCTCTAGCTGCAGGGACTCTGCAAGGCTGAAGGACTAGGAGAGTGCCTATCTCCACGCTGTGCGGTGACGCGCTAGGGCTCCGCGTTGCCTTTTGCAGAAGCGAGGACGCCCTCAGCCGGCTCGGCTTGTGAACGAGCCCTTGCTGGACTTCTGCAACTTCGGTGCACTGCACACGCAAGCCCGCTGCTCTGCGGCTTCGTTCTTCGCCTCACGTTGTCCGCACAAAAGGGAAGCCCAGCGAGGGCACTGAACTTGGCCGCTTTTGCTCGTGCATGCTGCACGCAGCCACGCTGTAGCGTGCACGCTTTCTTTGCACAGCTCTAGAGGAGAAAGGCTCACGAAGGCTGTCTGCACTTCAGGCGGCTCTCTTGAAAGCTGTTTCTTGCATCGGCGAAGTTACAGCATTTCAGGGAGTGGGTATGCAGAGCCAGCCCTACAGCTGTCAGCTACAGCTCGGAGGCATACCGGGAGCCGCTTTCTGTTCAAGTTACAAAGCATTCTATCGTTTTCTTTGCTGAGTATCTTCATACAGTACAAGCAGTAAGCACCATACACAGTGATACCTTGACATTTGCCTGTAGCCTCTCGTGACTCCTACCATTGCCGTATTATAGTCATTCTTATCCAATCGCAAGAGTAAGCAAGTTACAATTTAAGCTTACCACGGAGAATTCTCAGACCCCCCACCACCGCCACCACCCCGCCCCCCCCACCAACCCCCCCCACCGCCACCCCCCCCAACCCCCCCCTTCTTCTTCTTGCTCCATCGGCATTTCTTGTTTGCCTGCGAGAGCTCTCTTTCTGGTAAAACCATGTTTTCTAGCTCCTTATGCCCTTCTTGAGACTTACTTGCTTGCTGAAAAACAGGTGCTTGTACCTGTAGTCACATACCGTTGTGCTAAGCATAGAAAAAATCTCCTTCCAACGCAATCTCCAACCTTTGCCTTCTCACTTATTCAGCGATCAGTGTTTCAGCAAAACACCTTGTGCTCTCTGTCAAAACGTGCTTCCATTTCTACCTCATGCTAAGTTTCTACATTCACGCATCTTTCTGCCAAGCCTACATAGCTGTGAAACTTTCTTCCCAAACTTTCATCCTCTCCAACAAGCTCGAGCTCCAAGGACACCCTTTGGCTTTCGCTGAGTGCGCGCTGCCCACGTAGCTCTCGCTGAGCCAAGTGGGCCAGGGGAGAAGCACTTGCTGCACGAGTGTTTCAAGGTGCACGGCTTTGAAGGCAGCACCACAATCCGGGCCACGAGAAGGGCTGAGGAAGAACGTGCTGTCGTCCTGGCACCTTTCTCCTGTGTGCGAGACGTTTAACTGAAGCTCTTCGCTCGTTCTCCATGAGAGCAACTGCTGGAGGCTGCCAAGGCAGCTGCGAGCACGAAAGCATAGCCGGGCGTCTGTCTTAGAAGAAAGGCGCAGAGCCGCAGTGGGACGCGCCCTTTCCGGAGGCTGCTTGGACAAGGGGTGCTTTAGGAAGGCCTTCTGCTTTGACGCCTGCTCCTGGCTGAGCTCTAGCTGCAGGGACTCTGCAAGGCTGAAGGACTAGGAGAGTGCCTATCTCCACGCTGTGCGGTGACGCGCTAGGGCTCCGCGTTGCCTTTTGCAGAAGCGAGGACGCCCTCAGCCGGCTCGGCTTGTGAACGAGCCCTTGCTGGACTTCTGCAACTTCGGTGCACTGCACACGCAAGCCCGCTGCTCTGCGGCTTCGTTCTTCGCCTCACGTTGTCCGCACAAAAGGGAAGCCCAGCGAGGGCACTGAACTTGGCCGCTTTTGCTCGTGCATGCTGCACGCAGCCACGCTGTAGCGTGCACGCTTTCTTTGCACAGCTCTAGAGGAGAAAGGCTCACGAAGGCTGTCTGCACTTCAGGCGGCTCTCTTGAAAGCTGTTTCTTGCATCGGCGAAGTTACAGCATTTCAGGGAGTGGGTATGCAGAGCCAGCCCTACAGCTGTCAGCTACAGCTCGGAGGCATACCGGGAGCCGCTTTCTGTTCAAGTTACAAAGCATTCTATCGTTTTCTTTGCTGAGTATCTTCATACAGTACAAGCAGTAAGCACCATACACAGTGATACCTTGACATTTGCCTGTAGCCTCTCGTGACTCCTACCATTGCCGTATTATAGTCATTCTTATCCAATCGCAAGAGTAAGCAAGTTACAATTTAAGCTTACCACGGAGAATTCTCAGACCCCCCACCACCGCCACCACCCCGCCCCCCCCACCAACCCCCCCCACCGCCACCCCCCCCAACCCCCCCCTTCTTCTTCTTGCTCCATCGGCATTTCTTGTTTGCCTGCGAGAGCTCTCTTTCTGGTAAAACCATGTTTTCTAGCTCCTTATGCCCTTCTTGAGACTTACTTGCTTGCTGAAAAACAGGTGCTTGTACCTGTAGTCACATACCGTTGTGCTAAGCATAGAAAAAATCTCCTTCCAACGCAATCTCCAACCTTTGCCTTCTCACTTATTCAGCGATCAGTGTTTCAGCAAAACACCTTGTGCTCTCTGTCAAAACGTGCTTCCATTTCTACCTCATGCTAAGTTTCTACATTCACGCATCTTTCTGCCAAGCCTACATAGCTGTGGAACTTTCTTCCCAAACTTTCATCCTCTCCAACAAGCTCGAGCTCCAAGGACACCCTTTGGCTTTCACTGAGTGCGCGCTGCCCACGTAGCTCTCGCTGAGCCAAGTGGGCCAGGGGAGAAGCACTTGCTGCACGAGTGTTTCAAGGTGCACGGCTTTGAAGGCAGCACCACAATCCGGGCCACGAGAAGGGCTGAGGAAGAACGTGCTGTCGTCCTGGCACCTTTCTCCTGTGTGCGAGACGTTTAACTGAAGCTCTTCGCTCGTTCTCCATGAGAGCAACTGCTGGAGGCTGCCAAGGCAGCTGCGAGCACGAAAGCATAGCCGGGCGTCTGTCTTAGAAGAAAGGCGCAGAGCCGCAGTGGGACGCGCCCTTTCCGGAGGCTGCTTGGACAAGGGGTGCTTTAGGAAGGCCTTCTGCTTTGACGCCTGCTCCTGGCTGAGCTCTAGCTGCAGGGACTCTGCAAGGCTGAAGGACTAGGAGAGTGCCTATCTCCACGCTGTGCGGTGACGCGCTAGGGCTCCGCGTTGCCTTTTGCAGAAGCGAGGACGCCCTCAGCCGGCTCGGCTTGTGAACGAGCCCTTGCTGGACTTCTGCAACTTCGGTGCACTGCACACGCAAGCCCGCTGCTCTGCGGCTTCGTTCTTCGCCTCACGTTGTCCGCACAAAAGGGAAGCCCAGCGAGGGCACTGAACTTGGCCGCTTTTGCTCGTGCATGCTGCACGCAGCCACGCTGTAGCGTGCACGCTTTCTTTGCACAGCTCTAGAGGAGAAAGGCTCACGAAGGCTGTCTGCACTTCAGGCGGCTCTCTTGAAAGCTGTTTCTTGCATCGGCGAAGTTACAGCATTTCAGGGAGTGGGTATGCAGAGCCAGCCCTACAGCTGTCAGCTACAGCTCGGAGGCATACCGGGAGCCGCTTTCTGTTCAAGTTACAAAGCATTCTATCGTTTTCTTTGCTGAGTATCTTCATACAGTACAAGCAGTAAGCACCATACACAGTGATACCTTGACATTTGCCTGTAGCCTCTCGTGACTCCTACCATTGCCGTATTATAGTCATTCTTATCCAATCGCAAGAGTAAGCAAGTTACAATTTAAGCTTACCACGGAGAATTCTCAGACCCCCCACCACCGCCACCACCCCGCCCCCCCCACCAACCCCCCCCACCGCCACCCCCCCCAACCCCCCCCTTCTTCTTCTTGCTCCATCGGCATTTCTTGTTTGCCTGCGAGAGCTCTCTTTCTGGTAAAACCATGTTTTCTAGCTCCTTATGCCCTTCTTGAGACTTACTTGCTTGCTGAAAAACAGGTGCTTGTACCTGTAGTCACATACCGTTGTGCTAAGCATAGAAAAAATCTCCTTCCAACGCAATCTCCAACCTTTGCCTTCTCACTTATTCAGCGATCAGTGTTTCAGCAAAACACCTTGTGCTCTCTGTCAAAACGTGCTTCCATTTCTACCTCATGCTAAGTTTCTACATTCACGCATCTTTCTGCCAAGCCTACATAGCTGTGAAACTTTCTTCCCAAACTTTCATCCTCTCCAACAAGCTCGAGCTCCAAGGACACCCTTTGGCTTTCGCTGAGTGCGCGCTGCCCACGTAGCTCTCGCTGAGCCAAGTGGGCCAGGGGAGAAGCACTTGCTGCACGAGTGTTTCAAGGTGCACGGCTTTGAAGGCAGCACCACAATCCGGGCCACGAGAAGGGCTGAGGAAGAACGTGCTGTCGTCCTGGCACCTTTCTCCTGTGTGCGAGACGTTTAACTGAAGCTCTTCGCTCGTTCTCCATGAGAGCAACTGCTGGAGGCTGCCAAGGCAGCTGCGAGCACGAAAGCATAGCCGGGCGTCTGTCTTAGAAGAAAGGCGCAGAGCCGCAGTGGGACGCGCCCTTTCCGGAGGCTGCTTGGACAAGGGGTGCTTTAGGAAGGCCTTCTGCTTTGACGCCTGCTCCTGGCTGAGCTCTAGCTGCAGGGACTCTGCAAGGCTGAAGGACTAGGAGAGTGCCTATCTCCACGCTGTGCGGTGACGCGCTAGGGCTCCGCGTTGCCTTTTGCAGAAGCGAGGACGCCCTCAGCCGGCTCGGCTTGTGAACGAGCCCTTGCTGGACTTCTGCAACTTCGGTGCACTGCACACGCAAGCCCGCTGCTCTGCGGCTTCGTTCTTCGCCTCACGTTGTCCGCACAAAAGGGAAGCCCAGCGAGAGGGCACTGAACTTGGCCGCTTTTGCTCGTGCATGCTGCACGCAGCCACGCTGTAGCGTGCACGCTTTCTTTGCACAGCTCTAGAGGAGAAAGGCTCACGAAGGCTGTCTGCACTTCAGGCGGCTCTCTTGAAAGCTGTTTCTTGCATCGGCGAAGTTACAGCATTTCAGGGAGTGGGTATGCAGAGCCAGCCCTACAGCTGTCAGCTACAGCTCGGAGGCATACCGGGAGCCGCTTTCTGTTCAAGTTACAAAGCATTCTATCGTTTTCTTTGCTGAGTATCTTCATACAGTACAAGCAGTAAGCACCATACACAGTGATACCTTGACATTTGCCTGTAGCCTCTCGTGACTCCTACCATTGCCGTATTATAGTCATTCTTATCCAATCGCAAGAGTAAGCAAGTTACAATTTAAGCTTACCACGGAGAATTCTCAGACCCCCCACCACCGCCACCACCCCGCCCCCCCCACCAACCCCCCCCACCGCCACCCCCCCCAACCCCCCCCAACGCCACCCCCCCCAACCCCCCCCTTCTTCTTCTTGCTCCATCGGCATTTCTTGTTTGCCTGCGAGAGCTCTCTTTCTGGTAAAACCATGTTTTCTAGCTCCTTATGCCCTTCTTGAGACTTACTTGCTTGCTGAAAAACAGGTGCTTGTACCTGTAGTCACATACCGTTGTGCTAAGCATAGAAAAAATCTCCTTCCAACGCAATCTCCAACCTTTGCCTTCTCACTTATTCAGCGATCAGTGTTTCAGCAAAACACCTTGTGCTCTCTGTCAAAACGTGCTTCCATTTCTACCTCATGCTAAGTTTCTACATTCACGCATCTTTCTGCCAAGCCTACATAGCTGTGAAACTTTCTTCCCAAACTTTCATCCTCTCCAACAAGCTCGAGCTCCAAGGACACCCTTTGGCTTTCGCTGAGTGCGCGCTGCCCACGTAGCTCTCGCTGAGCCAAGTGGGCCAGGGGAGAAGCACTTGCTGCACGAGTGTTTCAAGGTGCACGGCTTTGAAGGCAGCACCACAATCCGGGCCACGAGAAGGGCTGAGGAAGAACGTGCTGTCGTCCTGGCACCTTTCTCCTGTGTGCGAGACGTTTAACTGAAGCTCTTCGCTCGTTCTCCATGAGAGCAACTGCTGGAGGCTGCCAAGGCAGCTGCGAGCACGAAAGCATAGCCGGGCGTCTGTCTTAGAAGAAAGGCGCAGAGCCGCAGTGGGACGCGCCCTTTCCGGAGGCTGCTTGGACAAGGGGTGCTTTAGGAAGGCCTTCTGCTTTGACGCCTGCTCCTGGCTGAGCTCTAGCTGCAGGGACTCTGCAAGGCTGAAGGACTAGGAGAGTGCCTATCTCCACGCTGTGCGGTGACGCGCTAGGGCTCCGCGTTGCCTTTTGCAGAAGCGAGGACGCCCTCAGCCGGCTCGGCTTGTGAACGAGCCCTTGCTGGACTTCTGCAACTTCGGTGCACTGCACACGCAAGCCCGCTGCTCTGCGGCTTCGTTCTTCGCCTCACGTTGTCCGCACAAAAGGGAAGCCCAGCGAGGGCACTGAACTTGGCCGCTTTTGCTCGTGCATGCTGCACGCAGCCACGCTGTAGCGTGCACGCTTTCTTTGCACAGCTCTAGAGGAGAAAGGCTCACGAAGGCTGTCTGCACTTCAGGCGGCTCTCTTGAAAGCTGTTTCTTGCATCGGCGAAGTTACAGCATTTCAGGGAGTGGGTATGCAGAGCCAGCCCTACAGCTGTCAGCTACAGCTCGGAGGCATACCGGGAGCCGCTTTCTGTTCAAGTTACAAAGCATTCTATCGTTTTCTTTGCTGAGTATCTTCATACAGTACAAGCAGTAAGCACCATACACAGTGATACCTTGACATTTGCCTGTAGCCTCTCGTGACTCCTACCATTGCCGTATTATAGTCATTCTTATCCAATCGCAAGAGTAAGCAAGTTACAATTTAAGCTTACCACGGAGAATTCTCAGACCCCCCACCACCGCCACCACCCCGCCCCCCCCACCAGCCCCCCCCCACCGCCACCCCCCCCAACCCCCCCCTTCTTCTTCTTGCTCCATCGGCATTTCTTGTTTGCCTGCGAGAGCTCTCTTTCTGGTAAAACCATGTTTTCTAGCTCCTTATGCCCTTCTTGAGACTTACTTGCTTGCTGAAAAACAGGTGCTTGTACCTGTAGTCACATACCGTTGTGCTAAGCATAGAAAAAATCTCCTTCCAACGCAATCTCCAACCTTTGCCTTCTCACTTATTCAGCGATCAGTGTTTCAGCAAAACACCTTGTGCTCTCTGTCAAAACGTGCTTCCATTTCTACCTCATGCTAAGTTTCTACATTCACGCATCTTTCTGCCAAGCCTACATAGCTGTGAAACTTTCTTCCCAAACTTTCATCCTCTCCAACAAGCTCGAGCTCCAAGGACACCCTTTGGCTTTCGCTGAGTGCGCGCTGCCCACGTAGCTCTCGCTGAGCCAAGTGGGCCAGGGGAGAAGCACTTGCTGCACGAGTGTTTCAAGGTGCACGGCTTTGAAGGCAGCACCACAATCCGGGCCACGAGAAGGGCTGAGGAAGAACGTGCTGTCGTCCTGGCACCTTTCTCCTGTGTGCGAGACGTTTAACTGAAGCTCTTCGCTCGTTCTCCATGAGAGCAACTGCTGGAGGCTGCCAAGGCAGCTGCGAGCACGAAAGCATAGCCGGGCGTCTGTCTTAGAAGAAAGGCGCAGAGCCGCAGTGGGACGCGCCCTTTCCGGAGGCTGCTTGGACAAGGGGTGCTTTAGGAAGGCCTTCTGCTTTGACGCCTGCTCCTGGCTGAGCTCTAGCTGCAGGGACTCTGCAAGGCTGAAGGACTAGGAGAGTGCCTATCTCCACGCTGTGCGGTGACGCGCTAGGGCTCCGCGTTGCCTTTTGCAGAAGCGAGGACGCCCTCAGCCGGCTCGGCTTGTGAACGAGCCCTTGCTGGACTTCTGCAACTTCGGTGCACTGCACACGCAAGCCCGCTGCTCTGCGGCTTCGTTCTTCGCCTCACGTTGTCCGCACAAAAGGGAAGCCCAGCGAGGGCACTGAACTTGGCCGCTTTTGCTCGTGCATGCTGCACGCAGCCACGCTGTAGCGTGCACGCTTTCTTTGCACAGCTCTAGAGGAGAAAGGCTCACGAAGGCTGTCTGCACTTCAGGCGGCTCTCTTGAAAGCTGTTTCTTGCATCGGCGAAGTTACAGCATTTCAGGGAGTGGGTATGCAGAGCCAGCCCTACAGCTGTCAGCTACAGCTCGGAGGCATACCGGGAGCCGCTTTCTGTTCAAGTTACAAAGCATTCTATCGTTTTCTTTGCTGAGTATCTTCATACAGTACAAGCAGTAAGCACCATACACAGTGATACCTTGACATTTGCCTGTAGCCTCTCGTGACTCCTACCATTGCCGTATTATAGTCATTCTTATCCAATCGCAAGAGTAAGCAAGTTACAATTTAAGCTTACCACGGAGAATTCTCAGACCCCCCACCACCGCCACCACCCCGCCCCCCCCACCAACCCCCCCCACCGCCACCCCCCCCCAACCCCCCCCTTCTTCTTCTTGCTCCATCGGCATTTCTTGTTTGCCTGCGAGAGCTCTCTTTCTGGTAAAACCATGTTTTCTAGCTCCTTATGCCCTTCTTGAGACTTACTTGCTTGCTGAAAAACAGGTGCTTGTACCTGTAGTCACATACCGTTGTGCTAAGCATAGAAAAAATCTCCTTCCAACGCAATCTCCAACCTTTGCCTTCTCACTTATTCAGCGATCAGTGTTTCAGCAAAACACCTTGTGCTCTCTGTCAAAACGTGCTTCCATTTCTACCTCATGCTAAGTTTCTACATTCACGCATCTTTCTGCCAAGCCTACATAGCTGTGAAACTTTCTTCCCAAACTTTCATCCTCTCCAACAAGCTCGAGCTCCAAGGACACCCTTTGGCTTTCGCTGAGTGCGCGCTGCCCACGTAGCTCTCGCTGAGCCAAGTGGGCCAGGGGAGAAGCACTTGCTGCACGAGTGTTTCAAGGTGCACGGCTTTGAAGGCAGCACCACAATCCGGGCCACGAGAAGGGCTGAGGAAGAACGTGCTGTCGTCCTGGCACCTTTCTCCTGTGTGCGAGACGTTTAACTGAAGCTCTTCGCTCGTTCTCCATGAGAGCAACTGCTGGAGGCTGCCAAGGCAGCTGCGAGCACGAAAGCATAGCCGGGCGTCTGTCTTAGAAGAAAGGCGCAGAGCCGCAGTGGGACGCGCCCTTTCCGGAGGCTGCTTGGACAAGGGGTGCTTTAGGAAGGCCTTCTGCTTTGACGCCTGCTCCTGGCTGAGCTCTAGCTGCAGGGACTCTGCAAGGCTGAAGGACTAGGAGAGTGCCTATCTCCACGCTGTGCGGTGACGCGCTAGGGCTCCGCGTTGCCTTTTGCAGAAGCGAGGACGCCCTCAGCCGGCTCGGCTTGTGAACGAGCCCTTGCTGGACTTCTGCAACTTCGGTGCACTGCACACGCAAGCCCGCTGCTCTGCGGCTTCGTTCTTCGCCTCACGTTGTCCGCACAAAAGGGAAGCCCAGCGAGAGGGCACTGAACTTGGCCGCTTTTGCTCGTGCATGCTGCACGCAGCCACGCTGTAGCGTGCACGCTTTCTTTGCACAGCTCTAGAGGAGAAAGGCTCACGAAGGCTGTCTGCACTTCAGGCGGCTCTCTTGAAAGCTGTTTCTTGCATCGGCGAAGTTACAGCATTTCAGGGAGTGGGTATGCAGAGCCAGCCCTACAGCTGTCAGCTACAGCTCGGAGGCATACCGGGAGCCGCTTTCTGTTCAAGTTACAAAGCATTCTATCGTTTTCTTTGCTGAGTATCTTCATACAGTACAAGCAGTAAGCACCATACACAGTGATACCTTGACATTTGCCTGTAGCCTCTCGTGACTCCTACCATTGCCGTATTATAGTCATTCTTATCCAATCGCAAGAGTAAGCAAGTTACAATTTAAGCTTACCACGGAGAATTCTCAGACCCCCCACCACCGCCACCACCCCGCCCCCCCCACCAACCCCCCCCACCGCCACCCCCCCCAACCCCCCCCAACGCCACCCCCCCCAACCCCCCCCTTCTTCTTCTTGCTCCATCGGCATTTCTTGTTTGCCTGCGAGAGCTCTCTTTCTGGTAAAACCATGTTTTCTAGCTCCTTATGCCCTTCTTGAGACTTACTTGCTTGCTGAAAAACAGGTGCTTGTACCTGTAGTCACATACCGTTGTGCTAAGCATAGAAAAAATCTCCTTCCAACGCAATCTCCAACCTTTGCCTTCTCACTTATTCAGCGATCAGTGTTTCAGCAAAACACCTTGTGCTCTCTGTCAAAACGTGCTTCCATTTCTACCTCATGCTAAGTTTCTACATTCACGCATCTTTCTGCCAAGCCTACATAGCTGTGAAACTTTCTTCCCAAACTTTCATCCTCTCCAACAAGCTCGAGCTCCAAGGACACCCTTTGGCTTTCGCTGAGTGCGCGCTGCCCACGTAGCTCTCGCTGAGCCAAGTGGGCCAGGGGAGAAGCACTTGCTGCACGAGTGTTTCAAGGTGCACGGCTTTGAAGGCAGCACCACAATCCGGGCCACGAGAAGGGCTGAGGAAGAACGTGCTGTCGTCCTGGCACCTTTCTCCTGTGTGCGAGACGTTTAACTGAAGCTCTTCGCTCGTTCTCCATGAGAGCAACTGCTGGAGGCTGCCAAGGCAGCTGCGAGCACGAAAGCATAGCCGGGCGTCTGTCTTAGAAGAAAGGCGCAGAGCCGCAGTGGGACGCGCCCTTTCCGGAGGCTGCTTGGACAAGGGGTGCTTTAGGAAGGCCTTCTGCTTTGACGCCTGCTCCTGGCTGAGCTCTAGCTGCAGGGACTCTGCAAGGCTGAAGGACTAGGAGAGTGCCTATCTCCACGCTGTGCGGTGACGCGCTAGGGCTCCGCGTTGCCTTTTGCAGAAGCGAGGACGCCCTCAGCCGGCTCGGCTTGTGAACGAGCCCTTGCTGGACTTCTGCAACTTCGGTGCACTGCACACGCAAGCCCGCTGCTCTGCGGCTTCGTTCTTCGCCTCACGTTGTCCGCACAAAAGGGAAGCCCAGCGAGGGCACTGAACTTGGCCGCTTTTGCTCGTGCATGCTGCACGCAGCCACGCTGTAGCGTGCACGCTTTCTTTGCACAGCTCTAGAGGAGAAAGGCTCACGAAGGCTGTCTGCACTTCAGGCGGCTCTCTTGAAAGCTGTTTCTTGCATCGGCGAAGTTACAGCATTTCAGGGAGTGGGTATGCAGAGCCAGCCCTACAGCTGTCAGCTACAGCTCGGAGGCATACCGGGAGCCGCTTTCTGTTCAAGTTACAAAGCATTCTATCGTTTTCTTTGCTGAGTATCTTCATACAGTACAAGCAGTAAGCACCATACACAGTGATACCTTGACATTTGCCTGTAGCCTCTCGTGACTCCTACCATTGCCGTATTATAGTCATTCTTATCCAATCGCAAGAGTAAGCAAGTTACAATTTAAGCTTACCACGGAGAATTCTCAGACCCCCCACCACCGCCACCACCCCGCCCCCCCCACCAACCCCCCCCACCGCCACCCCCCCCAACCCCCCCCTTCTTCTTCTTGCTCCATCGGCATTTCTTGTTTGCCTGCGAGAGCTCTCTTTCTGGTAAAACCATGTTTTCTAGCTCCTTATGCCCTTCTTGAGACTTACTTGCTTGCTGAAAAACAGGTGCTTGTACCTGTAGTCACATACCGTTGTGCTAAGCATAGAAAAAATCTCCTTCCAACGCAATCTCCAACCTTTGCCTTCTCACTTATTCAGCGATCAGTGTTTCAGCAAAACACCTTGTGCTCTCTGTCAAAACGTGCTTCCATTTCTACCTCATGCTAAGTTTCTACATTCACGCATCTTTCTGCCAAGCCTACATAGCTGTGGAACTTTCTTCCCAAACTTTCATCCTCTCCAACAAGCTCGAGCTCCAAGGACACCCTTTGGCTTTCACTGAGTGCGCGCTGCCCACGTAGCTCTCGCTGAGCCAAGTGGGCCAGGGGAGAAGCACTTGCTGCACGAGTGTTTCAAGGTGCACGGCTTTGAAGGCAGCACCACAATCCGGGCCACGAGAAAGGCTGAGGAAGAACGTGCTGTCGTCCTGGCACCTTTCTCCTGTGTGCGAGACGTTTAACTGAAGCTCTTCGCTCGTTCTCCATGAGAGCAACTGCTGGAGGCTGCCAAGGCAGCTGCGAGCACGAAAGCATAGCCGGGCGTCTGTCTTAGAAGAAAGGCGCAGAGCCGCAGTGGGACGCGCCCTTTCCGGAGGCTGCTTGGACAAGGGGTGCTTTAGGAAGGCCTTCTGCTTTGACGCCTGCTCCTGGCTGAGCTCTAGCTGCAGGGACTCTGCAAGGCTGAAGGACTAGGAGAGTGCCTATCTCCACGCTGTGCGGTGACGCGCTAGGGCTCCGCGTTGCCTTTTGCAGAAGCGAGGACGCCCTCAGCCGGCTCGGCTTGTGAACGAGCCCTTGCTGGACTTCTGCAACTTCGGTGCACTGCACACGCAAGCCCGCTGCTCTGCGGCTTCGTTCTTCGCCTCACGTTGTCCGCACAAAAGGGAAGCCCAGCGAGGGCACTGAACTTGGCCGCTTTTGCTCGTGCATGCTGCACGCAGCCACGCTGTAGCGTGCACGCTTTCTTTGCACAGCTCTAGAGGAGAAAGGCTCACGAAGGCTGTCTGCACTTCAGGCGGCTCTCTTGAAAGCTGTTTCTTGCATCGGCGAAGTTACAGCATTTCAGGGAGTGGGTATGCAGAGCCAGCCCTACAGCTGTCAGCTACAGCTCGGAGGCATACCGGGAGCCGCTTTCTGTTCAAGTTACAAAGCATTCTATCGTTTTCTTTGCTGAGTATCTTCATACAGTACAAGCAGTAAGCACCATACACAGTGATACCTTGACATTTGCCTGTAGCCTCTCGTGACTCCTACCATTGCCGTATTATAGTCATTCTTATCCAATCGCAAGAGTAAGCAAGTTACAATTTAAGCTTACCACGGAGAATTCTCAGACCCCCCACCACCGCCACCACCCCGCCCCCCCACCAGCCCCCCCCACCGCCACCCCCCCCAACCCCCCCCTTCTTCTTCTTGCTCCATCGGCATTTCTTGTTTGCCTGCGAGAGCTCTCTTTCTGGTAAAACCATGTTTTCTAGCTCCTTATGCCCTTCTTGAGACTTACTTGCTTGCTGAAAAACAGGTGCTTGTACCTGTAGTCACATACCGTTGTGCTAAGCATAGAAAAAATCTCCTTCCAACGCAATCTCCAACCTTTGCCTTCTCACTTATTCAGCGATCAGTGTTTCAGCAAAACACCTTGTGCTCTCTGTCAAAACGTGCTTCCATTTCTACCTCATGCTAAGTTTCTACATTCACGCATCTTTCTGCCAAGCCTACATAGCTGTGAAACTTTCTTCCCAAACTTTCATCCTCTCCAACAAGCTCGAGCTCCAAGGACACCCTTTGGCTTTCGCTGAGTGCGCGCTGCCCACGTAGCTCTCGCTGAGCCAAGTGGGCCAGGGGAGAAGCACTTGCTGCACGAGTGTTTCAAGGTGCACGGCTTTGAAGGCAGCACCACAATCCGGGCCACGAGAAGGGCTGAGGAAGAACGTGCTGTCGTCCTGGCACCTTTCTCCTGTGTGCGAGACGTTTAACTGAAGCTCTTCGCTCGTTCTCCATGAGAGCAACTGCTGGAGGCTGCCAAGGCAGCTGCGAGCACGAAAGCATAGCCGGGCGTCTGTCTTAGAAGAAAGGCGCAGAGCCGCAGTGGGACGCGCCCTTTCCGGAGGCTGCTTGGACAAGGGGTGCTTTAGGAAGGCCTTCTGCTTTGACGCCTGCTCCTGGCTGAGCTCTAGCTGCAGGGACTCTGCAAGGCTGAAGGACTAGGAGAGTGCCTATCTCCACGCTGTGCGGTGACGCGCTAGGGCTCCGCGTTGCCTTTTGCAGAAGCGAGGACGCCCTCAGCCGGCTCGGCTTGTGAACGAGCCCTTGCTGGACTTCTGCAACTTCGGTGCACTGCACACGCAAGCCCGCTGCTCTGCGGCTTCGTTCTTCGCCTCACGTTGTCCGCACAAAAGGGAAGCCCAGCGAGGGCACTGAACTTGGCCGCTTTTGCTCGTGCATGCTGCACGCAGCCACGCTGTAGCGTGCACGCTTTCTTTGCACAGCTCTAGAGGAGAAAGGCTCACGAAGGCTGTCTGCACTTCAGGCGGCTCTCTTGAAAGCTGTTTCTTGCATCGGCGAAGTTACAGCATTTCAGGGAGTGGGTATGCAGAGCCAGCCCTACAGCTGTCAGCTACAGCTCGGAGGCATACCGGGAGCCGCTTTCTGTTCAAGTTACAAAGCATTCTATCGTTTTCTTTGCTGAGTATCTTCATACAGTACAAGCAGTAAGCACCATACACAGTGATACCTTGACATTTGCCTGTAGCCTCTCGTGACTCCTACCATTGCCGTATTATAGTCATTCTTATCCAATCGCAAGAGTAAGCAAGTTACAATTTAAGCTTACCACGGAGAATTCTCAGACCCCCCACCACCGCCACCACCCCGCCCCCCCCACCAACCCCCCCCACCGCCACCCCCCCCCAACCCCCCCCTTCTTCTTCTTGCTCCATCGGCATTTCTTGTTTGCCTGCGAGAGCTCTCTTTCTGGTAAAACCATGTTTTCTAGCTCCTTATGCCCTTCTTGAGACTTACTTGCTTGCTGAAAAACAGGTGCTTGTACCTGTAGTCACATACCGTTGTGCTAAGCATAGAAAAAATCTCCTTCCAACGCAATCTCCAACCTTTGCCTTCTCACTTATTCAGCGATCAGTGTTTCAGCAAAACACCTTGTGCTCTCTGTCCAAACGTGCTTCCATTTCTACCTCATGCTAAGTTTCTACATTCACGCATCTTTCTGCCAAGCCTACATAGCTGTGAAACTTTCTTCCCAAACTTTCATCCTCTCCAACAAGCTCGAGCTCCAAGGACACCCTTTGGCTTTCGCTGAGTGCGCGCTGCCCACGTAGCTCTCGCTGAGCCAAGTGGGCCAGGGGAGAAGCACTTGCTGCACGAGTGTTTCAAGGTGCACGGCTTTGAAGGCAGCACCACAATCCGGGCCACGAGAAGGGCTGAGGAAGAACGTGCTGTCGTCCTGGCACCTTTCTCCTGTGTGCGAGACGTTTAACTGAAGCTCTTCGCTCGTTCTCCATGAGAGCAACTGCTGGAGGCTGCCAAGGCAGCTGCGAGCACGAAAGCATAGCCGGGCGTCTGTCTTAGAAGAAAGGCGCAGAGCCGCAGTGGGACGCGCCCTTTCCGGAGGCTGCTTGGACAAGGGGTGCTTTAGGAAGGCCTTCTGCTTTGACGCCTGCTCCTGGCTGAGCTCTAGCTGCAGGGACTCTGCAAGGCTGAAGGACTAGGAGAGTGCCTATCTCCACGCTGTGCGGTGACGCGCTAGGGCTCCGCGTTGCCTTTTGCAGAAGCGAGGACGCCCTCAGCCGGCTCGGCTTGTGAACGAGCCCTTGCTGGACTTCTGCAACTTCGGTGCACTGCACACGCAAGCCCGCTGCTCTGCGGCTTCGTTCTTCGCCTCACGTTGTCCGCACAAAAGGGAAGCCCAGCGAGGGCACTGAACTTGGCCGCTTTTGCTCGTGCATGCTGCACGCAGCCACGCTGTAGCGTGCACGCTTTCTTTGCACAGCTCTAGAGGAGAAAGGCTCACGAAGGCTGTCTGCACTTCAGGCGGCTCTCTTGAAAGCTGTTTCTTGCATCGGCGAAGTTACAGCATTTCAGGGAGTGGGTATGCAGAGCCAGCCCTACAGCTGTCAGCTACAGCTCGGAGGCATACCGGGAGCCGCTTTCTGTTCAAGTTACAAAGCATTCTATCGTTTTCTTTGCTGAGTATCTTCATACAGTACAAGCAGTAAGCACCATACACAGTGATACCTTGACATTTGCCTGTAGCCTCTCGTGACTCCTACCATTGCCGTATTATAGTCATTCTTATCCAATCGCAAGAGTAAGCAAGTTACAATTTAAGCTTACCACGGAGAATTCTCAGACCCCCCACCACCGCCACCACCCCGCCCCCCCCACCAGCCCCCCCCACCGCCACCCCCCCCCAACCCCCCCCTTCTTCTTCTTGCTCCATCGGCATTTCTTGTTTGCCTGCGAGAGCTCTCTTTCTGGTAAAACCATGTTTTCTAGCTCCTTATGCCCTTCTTGAGACTTACTTGCTTGCTGAAAAACAGGTGCTTGTACCTGTAGTCACATACCGTTGTGCTAAGCATAGAAAAAATCTCCTTCCAACGCAATCTCCAACCTTTGCCTTCTCACTTATTCAGCGATCAGTGTTTCAGCAAAACACCTTGTGCTCTCTGTCAAAACGTGCTTCCATTTCTACCTCATGCTAAGTTTCTACATTCACGCATCTTTCTGCCAAGCCTACATAGCTGTGAAACTTTCTTCCCAAACTTTCATCCTCTCCAACAAGCTCGAGCTCCAAGGACACCCTTTGGCTTTCGCTGAGTGCGCGCTGCCCACGTAGCTCTCGCTGAGCCAAGTGGGCCAGGGGAGAAGCACTTGCTGCACGAGTGTTTCAAGGTGCACGGCTTTGAAGGCAGCACCACAATCCGGGCCACGAGAAGGGCTGAGGAAGAACGTGCTGTCGTCCTGGCACCTTTCTCCTGTGTGCGAGACGTTTAACTGAAGCTCTTCGCTCGTTCTCCATGAGAGCAACTGCTGGAGGCTGCCAAGGCAGCTGCGAGCACGAAAGCATAGCCGGGCGTCTGTCTTAGAAGAAAGGCGCAGAGCCGCAGTGGGACGCGCCCTTTCCGGAGGCTGCTTGGACAAGGGGTGCTTTAGGAAGGCCTTCTGCTTTGACGCCTGCTCCTGGCTGAGCTCTAGCTGCAGGGACTCTGCAAGGCTGAAGGACTAGGAGAGTGCCTATCTCCACGCTGTGCGGTGACGCGCTAGGGCTCCGCGTTGCCTTTTGCAGAAGCGAGGACGCCCTCAGCCGGCTCGGCTTGTGAACGAGCCCTTGCTGGACTTCTGCAACTTCGGTGCACTGCACACGCAAGCCCGCTGCTCTGCGGCTTCGTTCTTCGCCTCACGTTGTCCGCACAAAAGGGAAGCCCAGCGAGGGCACTGAACTTGGCCGCTTTTGCTCGTGCATGCTGCACGCAGCCACGCTGTAGCGTGCACGCTTTCTTTGCACAGCTCTAGAGGAGAAAGGCTCACGAAGGCTGTCTGCACTTCAGGCGGCTCTCTTGAAAGCTGTTTCTTGCATCGGCGAAGTTACAGCATTTCAGGGAGTGGGTATGCAGAGCCAGCCCTACAGCTGTCAGCTACAGCTCGGAGGCATACCGGGAGCCGCTTTCTGTTCAAGTTACAAAGCATTCTATCGTTTTCTTTGCTGAGTATCTTCATACAGTACAAGCAGTAAGCACCATACACAGTGATACCTTGACATTTGCCTGTAGCCTCTCGTGACTCCTACCATTGCCGTATTATAGTCATTCTTATCCAATCGCAAGAGTAAGCAAGTTACAATTTAAGCTTACCACGGAGAATTCTCAGACCCCCCACCACCGCCACCACCCCGCCCCCCCCACCAACCCCCCCCACCGCCACCCCCCCCCAACCCCCCCCTTCTTCTTCTTGCTCCATCGGCATTTCTTGTTTGCCTGCGAGAGCTCTCTTTCTGGTAAAACCATGTTTTCTAGCTCCTTATGCCCTTCTTGAGACTTACTTGCTTGCTGAAAAACAGGTGCTTGTACCTGTAGTCACATACCGTTGTGCTAAGCATAGAAAAAATCTCCTTCCAACGCAATCTCCAACCTTTGCCTTCTCACTTATTCAGCGATCAGTGTTTCAGCAAAACACCTTGTGCTCTCTGTCAAAACGTGCTTCCATTTCTACCTCATGCTAAGTTTCTACATTCACGCATCTTTCTGCCAAGCCTACATAGCTGTGAAACTTTCTTCCCAAACTTTCATCCTCTCCAACAAGCTCGAGCTCCAAGGACACCCTTTGGCTTTCGCTGAGTGCGCGCTGCCCACGTAGCTCTCGCTGAGCCAAGTGGGCCAGGGGAGAAGCACTTGCTGCACGAGTGTTTCAAGGTGCACGGCTTTGAAGGCAGCACCACAATCCGGGCCACGAGAAGGGCTGAGGAAGAACGTGCTGTCGTCCTGGCACCTTTCTCCTGTGTGCGAGACGTTTAACTGAAGCTCTTCGCTCGTTCTCCATGAGAGCAACTGCTGGAGGCTGCCAAGGCAGCTGCGAGCACGAAAGCATAGCCGGGCGTCTGTCTTAGAAGAAAGGCGCAGAGCCGCAGTGGGACGCGCCCTTTCCGGAGGCTGCTTGGACAAGGGGTGCTTTAGGAAGGCCTTCTGCTTTGACGCCTGCTCCTGGCTGAGCTCTAGCTGCAGGGACTCTGCAAGGCTGAAGGACTAGGAGAGTGCCTATCTCCACGCTGTGCGGTGACGCGCTAGGGCTCCGCGTTGCCTTTTGCAGAAGCGAGGACGCCCTCAGCCGGCTCGGCTTGTGAACGAGCCCTTGCTGGACTTCTGCAACTTCGGTGCACTGCACACGCAAGCCCGCTGCTCTGCGGCTTCGTTCTTCGCCTCACGTTGTCCGCACAAAAGGGAAGCCCAGCGAGGGCACTGAACTTGGCCGCTTTTGCTCGTGCATGCTGCACGCAGCCACGCTGTAGCGTGCACGCTTTCTTTGCACAGCTCTAGAGGAGAAAGGCTCACGAAGGCTGTCTGCACTTCAGGCGGCTCTCTTGAAAGCTGTTTCTTGCATCGGCGAAGTTACAGCATTTCAGGGAGTGGGTATGCAGAGCCAGCCCTACAGCTGTCAGCTACAGCTCGGAGGCATACCGGGAGCCGCTTTCTGTTCAAGTTACAAAGCATTCTATCGTTTTCTTTGCTGAGTATCTTCATACAGTACAAGCAGTAAGCACCATACACAGTGATACCTTGACATTTGCCTGTAGCCTCTCGTGACTCCTACCATTGCCGTATTATAGTCATTCTTATCCAATCGCAAGAGTAAGCAAGTTACAATTTAAGCTTACCACGGAGAATTCTCAGACCCCCCACCACCGCCACCACCCCGCCCCCCCCACCAACCCCCCCCACCGCCACCCCCCCCAACCCCCCCCACCGCCACCCCCCCCAACCCCCCCCTTCTTCTTCTTGCTCCATCGGCATTTCTTGTTTGCCTGCGAGAGCTCTCTTTCTGGTAAAACCATGTTTTCTAGCTCCTTATGCCCTTCTTGAGACTTACTTGCTTGCTGAAAAACAGGTGCTTGTACCTGTAGTCACATACCGTTGTGCTAAGCATAGAAAAAATCTCCTTCCAACGCAATCTCCAACCTTTGCCTTCTCACTTATTCAGCGATCAGTGTTTCAGCAAAACACCTTGTGCTCTCTGTCAAAACGTGCTTCCATTTCTACCTCATGCTAAGTTTCTACATTCACGCATCTTTCTGCCAAGCCTACATAGCTGTGAAACTTTCTTCCCAAACTTTCATCCTCTCCAACAAGCTCGAGCTCCAAGGACACCCTTTGGCTTTCGCTGAGTGCGCGCTGCCCACGTAGCTCTCGCTGAGCCAAGTGGGCCAGGGGAGAAGCACTTGCTGCACGAGTGTTTCAAGGTGCACGGCTTTGAAGGCAGCACCACAATCCGGGCCACGAGAAGGGCTGAGGAAGAACGTGCTGTCGTCCTGGCACCTTTCTCCTGTGTGCGAGACGTTTAACTGAAGCTCTTCGCTCGTTCTCCATGAGAGCAACTGCTGGAGGCTGCCAAGGCAGCTGCGAGCACGAAAGCATAGCCGGGCGTCTGTCTTAGAAGAAAGGCGCAGAGCCGCAGTGGGACGCGCCCTTTCCGGAGGCTGCTTGGACAAGGGGTGCTTTAGGAAGGCCTTCTGCTTTGACGCCTGCTCCTGGCTGAGCTCTAGCTGCAGGGACTCTGCAAGGCTGAAGGACTAGGAGAGTGCCTATCTCCACGCTGTGCGGTGACGCGCTAGGGCTCCGCGTTGCCTTTTGCAGAAGCGAGGACGCCCTCAGCCGGCTCGGCTTGTGAACGAGCCCTTGCTGGACTTCTGCAACTTCGGTGCACTGCACACGCAAGCCCGCTGCTCTGCGGCTTCGTTCTTCGCCTCACGTTGTCCGCACAAAAGGGAAGCCCAGCGAGAGGGCACTGAACTTGGCCGCTTTTGCTCGTGCATGCTGCACGCAGCCACGCTGTAGCGTGCACGCTTTCTTTGCACAGCTCTAGAGGAGAAAGGCTCACGAAGGCTGTCTGCACTTCAGGCGGCTCTCTTGAAAGCTGTTTCTTGCATCGGCGAAGTTACAGCATTTCAGGGAGTGGGTATGCAGAGCCAGCCCTACAGCTGTCAGCTACAGCTCGGAGGCATACCGGGAGCCGCTTTCTGTTCAAGTTACAAAGCATTCTATCGTTTTCTTTGCTGAGTATCTTCATACAGTACAAGCAGTAAGCACCATACACAGTGATACCTTGACATTTGCCTGTAGCCTCTCGTGACTCCTACCATTGCCGTATTATAGTCATTCTTATCCAATCGCAAGAGTAAGCAAGTTACAATTTAAGCTTACCACGGAGAATTCTCAGACCCCCCACCACCGCCACCACCCCGCCCCCCCCACCAACCCCCCCCACCGCCACCCCCCCCCAACCCCCCCCTTCTTCTTCTTGCTCCATCGGCATTTCTTGTTTGCCTGCGAGAGCTCTCTTTCTGGTAAAACCATGTTTTCTAGCTCCTTATGCCCTTCTTGAGACTTACTTGCTTGCTGAAAAACAGGTGCTTGTACCTGTAGTCACATACCGTTGTGCTAAGCATAGAAAAAATCTCCTTCCAACGCAATCTCCAACCTTTGCCTTCTCACTTATTCAGCGATCAGTGTTTCAGCAAAACACCTTGTGCTCTCTGTCCAAACCTGCTTCCATTTCTACCTCATGCTAAGTTTCTACATTCACGCATCTTTCTGCCAAGCCTACATAGCTGTGAAACTTTCTTCCCAAACTTTCATCCTCTCCAACAAGCTCGAGCTCCAAGGACACCCTTTGGCTTTCGCTGAGTGCGCGCTGCCCACGTAGCTCTCGCTGAGCCAAGTGGGCCAGGGGAGAAGCACTTGCTGCACGAGTGTTTCAAGGTGCACGGCTTTGAAGGCAGCACCACAATCCGGGCCACGAGAAGGGCTGAGGAAGAACGTGCTGTCGTCCTGGCACCTTTCTCCTGTGTGCGAGACGTTTAACTGAAGCTCTTCGCTCGTTCTCCATGAGAGCAACTGCTGGAGGCTGCCAAGGCAGCTGCGAGCACGAAAGCATAGCCGGGCGTCTGTCTTAGAAGAAAGGCGCAGAGCCGCAGTGGGACGCGCCCTTTCCGGAGGCTGCTTGGACAAGGGGTGCTTTAGGAAGGCCTTCTGCTTTGACGCCTGCTCCTGGCTGAGCTCTAGCTGCAGGGACTCTGCAAGGCTGAAGGACTAGGAGAGTGCCTATCTCCACGCTGTGCGGTGACGCGCTAGGGCTCCGCGTTGCCTTTTGCAGAAGCGAGGACGCCCTCAGCCGGCTCGGCTTGTGAACGAGCCCTTGCTGGACTTCTGCAACTTCGGTGCACTGCACACGCAAGCCCGCTGCTCTGCGGCTTCGTTCTTCGCCTCACGTTGTCCGCACAAAAGGGAAGCCCAGCGAGGGCACTGAACTTGGCCGCTTTTGCTCGTGCATGCTGCACGCAGCCACGCTGTAGCGTGCACGCTTTCTTTGCACAGCTCTAGAGGAGAAAGGCTCACGAAGGCTGTCTGCACTTCAGGCGGCTCTCTTGAAAGCTGTTTCTTGCATCGGCGAAGTTACAGCATTTCAGGGAGTGGGTATGCAGAGCCAGCCCTACAGCTGTCAGCTACAGCTCGGAGGCATACCGGGAGCCGCTTTCTGTTCAAGTTACAAAGCATTCTATCGTTTTCTTTGCTGAGTATCTTCATACAGTACAAGCAGTAAGCACCATACACAGTGATACCTTGACATTTGCCTGTAGCCTCTCGTGACTCCTACCATTGCCGTATTATAGTCATTCTTATCCAATCGCAAGAGTAAGCAAGTTACAATTTAAGCTTACCACGGAGAATTCTCAGACCCCCCACCACCGCCACCACCCCGCCCCCCCCACCAACCCCCCCCACCGCCACCCCCCCCAACCCCCCCCACCGCCACCCCCCCCAACCCCCCCCTTCTTCTTCTTGCTCCATCGGCATTTCTTGTTTGCCTGCGAGAGCTCTCTTTCTGGTAAAACCATGTTTTCTAGCTCCTTATGCCCTTCTTGAGACTTACTTGCTTGCTGAAAAACAGGTGCTTGTACCTGTAGTCACATACCGTTGTGCTAAGCATAGAAAAAATCTCCTTCCAACGCAATCTCCAACCTTTGCCTTCTCACTTATTCAGCGATCAGTGTTTCAGCAAAACACCTTGTGCTCTCTGTCAAAACCTGCTTCCATTTCTACCTCATGCTAAGTTTCTACATTCACGCATCTTTCTGCCAAGCCTACATAGCTGTGAAACTTTCTTCCCAAACTTTCATCCTCTCCAACAAGCTCGAGCTCCAAGGACACCCTTTGGCTTTCGCTGAGTGCGCGCTGCCCACGTAGCTCTCGCTGAGCCAAGTGGGCCAGGGGAGAAGCACTTGCTGCACGAGTGTTTCAAGGTGCACGGCTTTGAAGGCAGCACCACAATCCGGGCCACGAGAAGGGCTGAGGAAGAACGTGCTGTCGTCCTGGCACCTTTCTCCTGTGTGCGAGACGTTTAACTGAAGCTCTTCGCTCGTTCTCCATGAGAGCAACTGCTGGAGGCTGCCAAGGCAGCTGCGAGCACGAAAGCATAGCCGGGCGTCTGTCTTAGAAGAAAGGCGCAGAGCCGCAGTGGGACGCGCCCTTTCCGGAGGCTGCTTGGACAAGGGGTGCTTTAGGAAGGCCTTCTGCTTTGACGCCTGCTCCTGGCTGAGCTCTAGCTGCAGGGACTCTGCAAGGCTGAAGGACTAGGAGAGTGCCTATCTCCACGCTGTGCGGTGACGCGCTAGGGCTCCGCGTTGCCTTTTGCAGAAGCGAGGACGCCCTCAGCCGGCTCGGCTTGTGAACGAGCCCTTGCTGGACTTCTGCAACTTCGGTGCACTGCACACGCAAGCCCGCTGCTCTGCGGCTTCGTTCTTCGCCTCACGTTGTCCGCACAAAAGGGAAGCCCAGCGAGAGGGCACTGAACTTGGCCGCTTTTGCTCGTGCATGCTGCACGCAGCCACGCTGTAGCGTGCACGCTTTCTTTGCACAGCTCTAGAGGAGAAAGGCTCACGAAGGCTGTCTGCACTTCAGGCGGCTCTCTTGAAAGCTGTTTCTTGCATCGGCGAAGTTACAGCATTTCAGGGAGTGGGTATGCAGAGCCAGCCCTACAGCTGTCAGCTACAGCTCGGAGGCATACCGGGAGCCGCTTTCTGTTCAAGTTACAAAGCATTCTATCGTTTTCTTTGCTGAGTATCTTCATACAGTACAAGCAGTAAGCACCATACACAGTGATACCTTGACATTTGCCTGTAGCCTCTCGTGACTCCTACCATTGCCGTATTATAGTCATTCTTATCCAATCGCAAGAGTAAGCAAGTTACAATTTAAGCTTACCACGGAGAATTCTCAGACCCCCCACCACCGCCACCACCCCGCCCCCCCCACCAACCCCCCCCACCGCCACCCCCCCCCAACCCCCCCCTTCTTCTTCTTGCTCCATCGGCATTTCTTGTTTGCCTGCGAGAGCTCTCTTTCTGGTAAAACCATGTTTTCTAGCTCCTTATGCCCTTCTTGAGACTTACTTGCTTGCTGAAAAACAGGTGCTTGTACCTGTAGTCACATACCGTTGTGCTAAGCATAGAAAAAATCTCCTTCCAACGCAATCTCCAACCTTTGCCTTCTCACTTATTCAGCGATCAGTGTTTCAGCAAAACACCTTGTGCTCTCTGTCCAAACGTGCTTCCATTTCTACCTCATGCTAAGTTTCTACATTCACGCATCTTTCTGCCAAGCCTACATAGCTGTGAAACTTTCTTCCCAAACTTTCATCCTCTCCAACAAGCTCGAGCTCCAAGGACACCCTTTGGCTTTCGCTGAGTGCGCGCTGCCCACGTAGCTCTCGCTGAGCCAAGTGGGCCAGGGGAGAAGCACTTGCTGCACGAGTGTTTCAAGGTGCACGGCTTTGAAGGCAGCACCACAATCCGGGCCACGAGAAGGGCTGAGGAAGAACGTGCTGTCGTCCTGGCACCTTTCTCCTGTGTGCGAGACGTTTAACTGAAGCTCTTCGCTCGTTCTCCATGAGAGCAACTGCTGGAGGCTGCCAAGGCAGCTGCGAGCACGAAAGCATAGCCGGGCGTCTGTCTTAGAAGAAAGGCGCAGAGCCGCAGTGGGACGCGCCCTTTCCGGAGGCTGCTTGGACAAGGGGTGCTTTAGGAAGGCCTTCTGCTTTGACGCCTGCTCCTGGCTGAGCTCTAGCTGCAGGGACTCTGCAAGGCTGAAGGACTAGGAGAGTGCCTATCTCCACGCTGTGCGGTGACGCGCTAGGGCTCCGCGTTGCCTTTTGCAGAAGCGAGGACGCCCTCAGCCGGCTCGGCTTGTGAACGAGCCCTTGCTGGACTTCTGCAACTTCGGTGCACTGCACACGCAAGCCCGCTGCTCTGCGGCTTCGTTCTTCGCCTCACGTTGTCCGCACAAAAGGGAAGCCCAGCGAGGGCACTGAACTTGGCCGCTTTTGCTCGTGCATGCTGCACGCAGCCACGCTGTAGCGTGCACGCTTTCTTTGCACAGCTCTAGAGGAGAAAGGCTCACGAAGGCTGTCTGCACTTCAGGCGGCTCTCTTGAAAGCTGTTTCTTGCATCGGCGAAGTTACAGCATTTCAGGGAGTGGGTATGCAGAGCCAGCCCTACAGCTGTCAGCTACAGCTCGGAGGCATACCGGGAGCCGCTTTCTGTTCAAGTTACAAAGCATTCTATCGTTTTCTTTGCTGAGTATCTTCATACAGTACAAGCAGTAAGCACCATACACAGTGATACCTTGACATTTGCCTGTAGCCTCTCGTGACTCCTACCATTGCCGTATTATAGTCATTCTTATCCAATCGCAAGAGTAAGCAAGTTACAATTTAAGCTTACCACGGAGAATTCTCAGACCCCCCACCACCGCCACCACCCCGCCCCCCCCACCAACCCCCCCCACCGCCACCCCCCCCAACCCCCCCCACCGCCACCCCCCCCAACCCCCCCCTTCTTCTTCTTGCTCCATCGGCATTTCTTGTTTGCCTGCGAGAGCTCTCTTTCTGGTAAAACCATGTTTTCTAGCTCCTTATGCCCTTCTTGAGACTTACTTGCTTGCTGAAAAACAGGTGCTTGTACCTGTAGTCACATACCGTTGTGCTAAGCATAGAAAAAATCTCCTTCCAACGCAATCTCCAACCTTTGCCTTCTCACTTATTCAGCGATCAGTGTTTCAGCAAAACACCTTGTGCTCTCTGTCAAAACCTGCTTCCATTTCTACCTCATGCTAAGTTTCTACATTCACGCATCTTTCTGCCAAGCCTACATAGCTGTGAAACTTTCTTCCCAAACTTTCATCCTCTCCAACAAGCTCGAGCTCCAAGGACACCCTTTGGCTTTCGCTGAGTGCGCGCTGCCCACGTAGCTCTCGCTGAGCCAAGTGGGCCAGGGGAGAAGCACTTGCTGCACGAGTGTTTCAAGGTGCACGGCTTTGAAGGCAGCACCACAATCCGGGCCACGAGAAGGGCTGAGGAAGAACGTGCTGTCGTCCTGGCACCTTTCTCCTGTGTGCGAGACGTTTAACTGAAGCTCTTCGCTCGTTCTCCATGAGAGCAACTGCTGGAGGCTGCCAAGGCAGCTGCGAGCACGAAAGCATAGCCGGGCGTCTGTCTTAGAAGAAAGGCGCAGAGCCGCAGTGGGACGCGCCCTTTCCGGAGGCTGCTTGGACAAGGGGTGCTTTAGGAAGGCCTTCTGCTTTGACGCCTGCTCCTGGCTGAGCTCTAGCTGCAGGGACTCTGCAAGGCTGAAGGACTAGGAGAGTGCCTATCTCCACGCTGTGCGGTGACGCGCTAGGGCTCCGCGTTGCCTTTTGCAGAAGCGAGGACGCCCTCAGCCGGCTCGGCTTGTGAACGAGCCCTTGCTGGACTTCTGCAACTTCGGTGCACTGCACACGCAAGCCCGCTGCTCTGCGGCTTCGTTCTTCGCCTCACGTTGTCCGCACAAAAGGGAAGCCCAGCGAGAGGGCACTGAACTTGGCCGCTTTTGCTCGTGCATGCTGCACGCAGCCACGCTGTAGCGTGCACGCTTTCTTTGCACAGCTCTAGAGGAGAAAGGCTCACGAAGGCTGTCTGCACTTCAGGCGGCTCTCTTGAAAGCTGTTTCTTGCATCGGCGAAGTTACAGCATTTCAGGGAGTGGGTATGCAGAGCCAGCCCTACAGCTGTCAGCTACAGCTCGGAGGCATACCGGGAGCCGCTTTCTGTTCAAGTTACAAAGCATTCTATCGTTTTCTTTGCTGAGTATCTTCATACAGTACAAGCAGTAAGCACCATACACAGTGATACCTTGACATTTGCCTGTAGCCTCTCGTGACTCCTACCATTGCCGTATTATAGTCATTCTTATCCAATCGCAAGAGTAAGCAAGTTACAATTTAAGCTTACCACGGAGAATTCTCAGACCCCCCACCACCGCCACCACCCCGCCCCCCCCACCAACCCCCCCCACCGCCACCCCCCCCCAACCCCCCCCTTCTTCTTCTTGCTCCATCGGCATTTCTTGTTTGCCTGCGAGAGCTCTCTTTCTGGTAAAACCATGTTTTCTAGCTCCTTATGCCCTTCTTGAGACTTACTTGCTTGCTGAAAAACAGGTGCTTGTACCTGTAGTCACATACCGTTGTGCTAAGCATAGAAAAAATCTCCTTCCAACGCAATCTCCAACCTTTGCCTTCTCACTTATTCAGCGATCAGTGTTTCAGCAAAACACCTTGTGCTCTCTGTCCAAACGTGCTTCCATTTCTACCTCATGCTAAGTTTCTACATTCACGCATCTTTCTGCCAAGCCTACATAGCTGTGAAACTTTCTTCCCAAACTTTCATCCTCTCCAACAAGCTCGAGCTCCAAGGACACCCTTTGGCTTTCGCTGAGTGCGCGCTGCCCACGTAGCTCTCGCTGAGCCAAGTGGGCCAGGGGAGAAGCACTTGCTGCACGAGTGTTTCAAGGTGCACGGCTTTGAAGGCAGCACCACAATCCGGGCCACGAGAAGGGCTGAGGAAGAACGTGCTGTCGTCCTGGCACCTTTCTCCTGTGTGCGAGACGTTTAACTGAAGCTCTTCGCTCGTTCTCCATGAGAGCAACTGCTGGAGGCTGCCAAGGCAGCTGCGAGCACGAAAGCATAGCCGGGCGTCTGTCTTAGAAGAAAGGCGCAGAGCCGCAGTGGGACGCGCCCTTTCCGGAGGCTGCTTGGACAAGGGGTGCTTTAGGAAGGCCTTCTGCTTTGACGCCTGCTCCTGGCTGAGCTCTAGCTGCAGGGACTCTGCAAGGCTGAAGGACTAGGAGAGTGCCTATCTCCACGCTGTGCGGTGACGCGCTAGGGCTCCGCGTTGCCTTTTGCAGAAGCGAGGACGCCCTCAGCCGGCTCGGCTTGTGAACGAGCCCTTGCTGGACTTCTGCAACTTCGGTGCACTGCACACGCAAGCCCGCTGCTCTGCGGCTTCGTTCTTCGCCTCACGTTGTCCGCACAAAAGGGAAGCCCAGCGAGGGCACTGAACTTGGCCGCTTTTGCTCGTGCATGCTGCACGCAGCCACGCTGTAGCGTGCACGCTTTCTTTGCACAGCTCTAGAGGAGAAAGGCTCACGAAGGCTGTCTGCACTTCAGGCGGCTCTCTTGAAAGCTGTTTCTTGCATCGGCGAAGTTACAGCATTTCAGGGAGTGGGTATGCAGAGCCAGCCCTACAGCTGTCAGCTACAGCTCGGAGGCATACCGGGAGCCGCTTTCTGTTCAAGTTACAAAGCATTCTATCGTTTTCTTTGCTGAGTATCTTCATACAGTACAAGCAGTAAGCACCATACACAGTGATACCTTGACATTTGCCTGTAGCCTCTCGTGACTCCTACCATTGCCGTATTATAGTCATTCTTATCCAATCGCAAGAGTAAGCAAGTTACAATTTAAGCTTACCACGGAGAATTCTCAGACCCCCCACCACCGCCACCACCCCGCCCCCCCCACCAGCCCCCCCCACCGCCACCCCCCCCCAACCCCCCCCTTCTTCTTCTTGCTCCATCGGCATTTCTTGTTTGCCTGCGAGAGCTCTCTTTCTGGTAAAACCATGTTTTCTAGCTCCTTATGCCCTTCTTGAGACTTACTTGCTTGCTGAAAAACAGGTGCTTGTACCTGTAGTCACATACCGTTGTGCTAAGCATAGAAAAAATCTCCTTCCAACGCAATCTCCAACCTTTGCCTTCTCACTTATTCAGCGATCAGTGTTTCAGCAAAACACCTTGTGCTCTCTGTCAAAACGTGCTTCCATTTCTACCTCATGCTAAGTTTCTACATTCACGCATCTTTCTGCCAAGCCTACATAGCTGTGAAACTTTCTTCCCAAACTTTCATCCTCTCCAACAAGCTCGAGCTCCAAGGACACCCTTTGGCTTTCGCTGAGTGCGCGCTGCCCACGTAGCTCTCGCTGAGCCAAGTGGGCCAGGGGAGAAGCACTTGCTGCACGAGTGTTTCAAGGTGCACGGCTTTGTAGGCAGCACCACAATCCGGGCCACGAGAAGGGCTGAGGAAGAACGTGCTGTCGTCCTGGCACCTTTCTCCTGTGTGCGAGACGTTTAACTGAAGCTCTTCGCTCGTTCTCCATGAGAGCAACTGCTGGAGGCTGCCAAGGCAGCTGCGAGCACGAAAGCATAGCCGGGCGTCTGTCTTAGAAGAAAGGCGCAGAGCCGCAGTGGGACGCGCCCTTTCCGGAGGCTGCTTGGACAAGGGGTGCTTTAGGAAGGCCTTCTGCTTTGACGCCTGCTCCTGGCTGAGCTCTAGCTGCAGGGACTCTGCAAGGCTGAAGGACTAGGAGAGTGCCTATCTCCACGCTGTGCGGTGACGCGCTAGGGCTCCGCGTTGCCTTTTGCAGAAGCGAGGACGCCCTCAGCCGGCTCGGCTTGTGAACGAGCCCTTGCTGGACTTCTGCAACTTCGGTGCACTGCACACGCAAGCCCGCTGCTCTGCGGCTTCGTTCTTCGCCTCACGTTGTCCGCACAAAAGGGAAGCCCAGCGAGAGGGCACTGAACTTGGCCGCTTTTGCTCGTGCATGCTGCACGCAGCCACGCTGTAGCGTGCACGCTTTCTTTGCACAGCTCTAGAGGAGAAAGGCTCACGAAGGCTGTCTGCACTTCAGGCGGCTCTCTTGAAAGCTGTTTCTTGCATCGGCGAAGTTACAGCATTTCAGGGAGTGGGTATGCAGAGCCAGCCCTACAGCTGTCAGCTACAGCTCGGAGGCATACCGGGAGCCGCTTTCTGTTCAAGTTACAAAGCATTCTATCGTTTTCTTTGCTGAGTATCTTCATACAGTACAAGCAGTAAGCACCATACACAGTGATACCTTGACATTTGCCTGTAGCCTCTCGTGACTCCTACCATTGCCGTATTATAGTCATTCTTATCCAATCGCAAGAGTAAGCAAGTTACAATTTAAGCTTACCACGGAGAATTCTCAGACCCCCCACCACCGCCACCACCCCGCCCCCCCCACCAACCCCCCCCACCGCCACCCCCCCCAACCCCCCCCAACGCCACCCCCCCCAACCCCCCCCTTCTTCTTCTTGCTCCATCGGCATTTCTTGTTTGCCTGCGAGAGCTCTCTTTCTGGTAAAACCATGTTTTCTAGCTCCTTATGCCCTTCTTGAGACTTACTTGCTTGCTGAAAAACAGGTGCTTGTACCTGTAGTCACATACCGTTGTGCTAAGCATAGAAAAAATCTCCTTCCAACGCAATCTCCAACCTTTGCCTTCTCACTTATTCAGCGATCAGTGTTTCAGCAAAACACCTTGTGCTCTCTGTCAAAACCTGCTTCCATTTCTACCTCATGCTAAGTTTCTACATTCACGCATCTTTCTGCCAAGCCTACATAGCTGTGAAACTTTCTTCCCAAACTTTCATCCTCTCCAACAAGCTCGAGCTCCAAGGACACCCTTTGGCTTTCGCTGAGTGCGCGCTGCCCACGTAGCTCTCGCTGAGCCAAGTGGGCCAGGGGAGAAGCACTTGCTGCACGAGTGTTTCAAGGTGCACGGCTTTGAAGGCAGCACCACAATCCGGGCCACGAGAAGGGCTGAGGAAGAACGTGCTGTCGTCCTGGCACCTTTCTCCTGTGTGCGAGACGTTTAACTGAAGCTCTTCGCTCGTTCTCCATGAGAGCAACTGCTGGAGGCTGCCAAGGCAGCTGCGAGCACGAAAGCATAGCCGGGCGTCTGTCTTAGAAGAAAGGCGCAGAGCCGCAGTGGGACGCGCCCTTTCCGGAGGCTGCTTGGACAAGGGGTGCTTTAGGAAGGCCTTCTGCTTTGACGCCTGCTCCTGGCTGAGCTCTAGCTGCAGGGACTCTGCAAGGCTGAAGGACTAGGAGAGTGCCTATCTCCACGCTGTGCGGTGACGCGCTAGGGCTCCGCGTTGCCTTTTGCAGAAGCGAGGACGCCCTCAGCCGGCTCGGCTTGTGAACGAGCCCTTGCTGGACTTCTGCAACTTCGGTGCACTGCACACGCAAGCCCGCTGCTCTGCGGCTTCGTTCTTCGCCTCACGTTGTCCGCACAAAAGGGAAGCCCAGCGAGGGCACTGAACTTGGCCGCTTTTGCTCGTGCATGCTGCACGCAGCCACGCTGTAGCGTGCACGCTTTCTTTGCACAGCTCTAGAGGAGAAAGGCTCACGAAGGCTGTCTGCACTTCAGGCGGCTCTCTTGAAAGCTGTTTCTTGCATCGGCGAAGTTACAGCATTTCAGGGAGTGGGTATGCAGAGCCAGCCCTACAGCTGTCAGCTACAGCTCGGAGGCATACCGGGAGCCGCTTTCTGTTCAAGTTACAAAGCATTCTATCGTTTTCTTTGCTGAGTATCTTCATACAGTACAAGCAGTAAGCACCATACACAGTGATACCTTGACATTTGCCTGTAGCCTCTCGTGACTCCTACCATTGCCGTATTATAGTCATTCTTATCCAATCGCAAGAGTAAGCAAGTTACAATTTAAGCTTACCACGGAGAATTCTCAGACCCCCCACCACCGCCACCACCCCGCCCCCCCCACCAACCCCCCCCACCGCCACCCCCCCCAACCCCCCCCTTCTTCTTCTTGCTCCATCGGCATTTCTTGTTTGCCTGCGAGAGCTCTCTTTCTGGTAAAACCATGTTTTCTAGCTCCTTATGCCCTTCTTGAGACTTACTTGCTTGCTGAAAAACAGGTGCTTGTACCTGTAGTCACATACCGTTGTGCTAAGCATAGAAAAAATCTCCTTCCAACGCAATCTCCAACCTTTGCCTTCTCACTTATTCAGCGATCAGTGTTTCAGCAAAACACCTTGTGCTCTCTGTCAAAACGTGCTTCCATTTCTACCTCATGCTAAGTTTCTACATTCACGCATCTTTCTGCCAAGCCTACATAGCTGTGGAACTTTCTTCCCAAACTTTCATCCTCTCCAACAAGCTCGAGCTCCAAGGACACCCTTTGGCTTTCACTGAGTGCGCGCTGCCCACGTAGCTCTCGCTGAGCCAAGTGGGCCAGGGGAGAAGCACTTGCTGCACGAGTGTTTCAAGGTGCACGGCTTTGAAGGCAGCACCACAATCCGGGCCACGAGAAAGGCTGAGGAAGAACGTGCTGTCGTCCTGGCACCTTTCTCCTGTGTGCGAGACGTTTAACTGAAGCTCTTCGCTCGTTCTCCATGAGAGCAACTGCTGGAGGCTGCCAAGGCAGCTGCGAGCACGAAAGCATAGCCGGGCGTCTGTCTTAGAAGAAAGGCGCAGAGCCGCAGTGGGACGCGCCCTTTCCGGAGGCTGCTTGGACAAGGGGTGCTTTAGGAAGGCCTTCTGCTTTGACGCCTGCTCCTGGCTGAGCTCTAGCTGCAGGGACTCTGCAAGGCTGAAGGACTAGGAGAGTGCCTATCTCCACGCTGTGCGGTGACGCGCTAGGGCTCCGCGTTGCCTTTTGCAGAAGCGAGGACGCCCTCAGCCGGCTCGGCTTGTGAACGAGCCCTTGCTGGACTTCTGCAACTTCGGTGCACTGCACACGCAAGCCCGCTGCTCTGCGGCTTCGTTCTTCGCCTCACGTTGTCCGCACAAAAGGGAAGCCCAGCGAGGGCACTGAACTTGGCCGCTTTTGCTCGTGCATGCTGCACGCAGCCACGCTGTAGCGTGCACGCTTTCTTTGCACAGCTCTAGAGGAGAAAGGCTCACGAAGGCTGTCTGCACTTCAGGCGGCTCTCTTGAAAGCTGTTTCTTGCATCGGCGAAGTTACAGCATTTCAGGGAGTGGGTATGCAGAGCCAGCCCTACAGCTGTCAGCTACAGCTCGGAGGCATACCGGGAGCCGCTTTCTGTTCAAGTTACAAAGCATTCTATCGTTTTCTTTGCTGAGTATCTTCATACAGTACAAGCAGTAAGCACCATACACAGTGATACCTTGACATTTGCCTGTAGCCTCTCGTGACTCCTACCATTGCCGTATTATAGTCATTCTTATCCAATCGCAAGAGTAAGCAAGTTACAATTTAAGCTTACCACGGAGAATTCTCAGACCCCCCACCACCGCCACCACCCCGCCCCCCCACCAGCCCCCCCCACCGCCACCCCCCCCCAACCCCCCCCTTCTTCTTCTTGCTCCATCGGCATTTCTTGTTTGCCTGCGAGAGCTCTCTTTCTGGTAAAACCATGTTTTCTAGCTCCTTATGCCCTTCTTGAGACTTACTTGCTTGCTGAAAAACAGGTGCTTGTACCTGTAGTCACATACCGTTGTGCTAAGCATAGAAAAAATCTCCTTCCAACGCAATCTCCAACCTTTGCCTTCTCACTTATTCAGCGATCAGTGTTTCAGCAAAACACCTTGTGCTCTCTGTCAAAACGTGCTTCCATTTCTACCTCATGCTAAGTTTCTACATTCACGCATCTTTCTGCCAAGCCTACATAGCTGTGAAACTTTCTTCCCAAACTTTCATCCTCTCCAACAAGCTCGAGCTCCAAGGACACCCTTTGGCTTTCGCTGAGTGCGCGCTGCCCACGTAGCTCTCGCTGAGCCAAGTGGGCCAGGGGAGAAGCACTTGCTGCACGAGTGTTTCAAGGTGCACGGCTTTGAAGGCAGCACCACAATCCGGGCCACGAGAAGGGCTGAGGAAGAACGTGCTGTCGTCCTGGCACCTTTCTCCTGTGTGCGAGACGTTTAACTGAAGCTCTTCGCTCGTTCTCCATGAGAGCAACTGCTGGAGGCTGCCAAGGCAGCTGCGAGCACGAAAGCATAGCCGGGCGTCTGTCTTAGAAGAAAGGCGCAGAGCCGCAGTGGGACGCGCCCTTTCCGGAGGCTGCTTGGACAAGGGGTGCTTTAGGAAGGCCTTCTGCTTTGACGCCTGCTCCTGGCTGAGCTCTAGCTGCAGGGACTCTGCAAGGCTGAAGGACTAGGAGAGTGCCTATCTCCACGCTGTGCGGTGACGCGCTAGGGCTCCGCGTTGCCTTTTGCAGAAGCGAGGACGCCCTCAGCCGGCTCGGCTTGTGAACGAGCCCTTGCTGGACTTCTGCAACTTCGGTGCACTGCACACGCAAGCCCGCTGCTCTGCGGCTTCGTTCTTCGCCTCACGTTGTCCGCACAAAAGGGAAGCCCAGCGAGAGGGCACTGAACTTGGCCGCTTTTGCTCGTGCATGCTGCACGCAGCCACGCTGTAGCGTGCACGCTTTCTTTGCACAGCTCTAGAGGAGAAAGGCTCACGAAGGCTGTCTGCACTTCAGGCGGCTCTCTTGAAAGCTGTTTCTTGCATCGGCGAAGTTACAGCATTTCAGGGAGTGGGTATGCAGAGCCAGCCCTACAGCTGTCAGCTACAGCTCGGAGGCATACCGGGAGCCGCTTTCTGTTCAAGTTACAAAGCATTCTATCGTTTTCTTTGCTGAGTATCTTCATACAGTACAAGCAGTAAGCACCATACACAGTGATACCTTGACATTTGCCTGTAGCCTCTCGTGACTCCTACCATTGCCGTATTATAGTCATTCTTATCCAATCGCAAGAGTAAGCAAGTTACAATTTAAGCTTACCACGGAGAATTCTCAGACCCCCCACCACCGCCACCACCCCGCCCCCCCCACCAACCCCCCCCACCGCCACCCCCCCCCAACCCCCCCCTTCTTCTTCTTGCTCCATCGGCATTTCTTGTTTGCCTGCGAGAGCTCTCTTTCTGGTAAAACCATGTTTTCTAGCTCCTTATGCCCTTCTTGAGACTTACTTGCTTGCTGAAAAACAGGTGCTTGTACCTGTAGTCACATACCGTTGTGCTAAGCATAGAAAAAATCTCCTTCCAACGCAATCTCCAACCTTTGCCTTCTCACTTATTCAGCGATCAGTGTTTCAGCAAAACACCTTGTGCTCTCTGTCAAAACGTGCTTCCATTTCTACCTCATGCTAAGTTTCTACATTCACGCATCTTTCTGCCAAGCCTACATAGCTGTGAAACTTTCTTCCCAAACTTTCATCCTCTCCAACAAGCTCGAGCTCCAAGGACACCCTTTGGCTTTCGCTGAGTGCGCGCTGCCCACGTAGCTCTCGCTGAGCCAAGTGGGCCAGGGGAGAAGCACTTGCTGCACGAGTGTTTCAAGGTGCACGGCTTTGAAGGCAGCACCACAATCCGGGCCACGAGAAGGGCTGAGGAAGAACGTGCTGTCGTCCTGGCACCTTTCTCCTGTGTGCGAGACGTTTAACTGAAGCTCTTCGCTCGTTCTCCATGAGAGCAACTGCTGGAGGCTGCCAAGGCAGCTGCGAGCACGAAAGCATAGCCGGGCGTCTGTCTTAGAAGAAAGGCGCAGAGCCGCAGTGGGACGCGCCCTTTCCGGAGGCTGCTTGGACAAGGGGTGCTTTAGGAAGGCCTTCTGCTTTGACGCCTGCTCCTGGCTGAGCTCTAGCTGCAGGGACTCTGCAAGGCTGAAGGACTAGGAGAGTGCCTATCTCCACGCTGTGCGGTGACGCGCTAGGGCTCCGCGTTGCCTTTTGCAGAAGCGAGGACGCCCTCAGCCGGCTCGGCTTGTGAACGAGCCCTTGCTGGACTTCTGCAACTTCGGTGCACTGCACACGCAAGCCCGCTGCTCTGCGGCTTCGTTCTTCGCCTCACGTTGTCCGCACAAAAGGGAAGCCCAGCGAGGGCACTGAACTTGGCCGCTTTTGCTCGTGCATGCTGCACGCAGCCACGCTGTAGCGTGCACGCTTTCTTTGCACAGCTCTAGAGGAGAAAGGCTCACGAAGGCTGTCTGCACTTCAGGCGGCTCTCTTGAAAGCTGTTTCTTGCATCGGCGAAGTTACAGCATTTCAGGGAGTGGGTATGCAGAGCCAGCCCTACAGCTGTCAGCTACAGCTCGGAGGCATACCGGGAGCCGCTTTCTGTTCAAGTTACAAAGCATTCTATCGTTTTCTTTGCTGAGTATCTTCATACAGTACAAGCAGTAAGCACCATACACAGTGATACCTTGACATTTGCCTGTAGCCTCTCGTGACTCCTACCATTGCCGTATTATAGTCATTCTTATCCAATCGCAAGAGTAAGCAAGTTACAATTTAAGCTTACCACGGAGAATTCTCAGACCCCCCACCACCGCCACCACCCCGCCCCCCCCACCAACCCCCCCCCACCGCCACCCCCCCCCAACCCCCCCCTTCTTCTTCTTGCTCCATCGGCATTTCTTGTTTGCCTGCGAGAGCTCTCTTTCTGGTAAAACCATGTTTTCTAGCTCCTTATGCCCTTCTTGAGACTTACTTGCTTGCTGAAAAACAGGTGCTTGTACCTGTAGTCACATACCGTTGTGCTAAGCATAGAAAAAATCTCCTTCCAACGCAATCTCCAACCTTTGCCTTCTCACTTATTCAGCGATCAGTGTTTCAGCAAAACACCTTGTGCTCTCTGTCAAAACGTGCTTCCATTTCTACCTCATGCTAAGTTTCTACATTCACGCATCTTTCTGCCAAGCCTACATAGCTGTGAAACTTTCTTCCCAAACTTTCATCCTCTCCAACAAGCTCGAGCTCCAAGGACACCCTTTGGCTTTCGCTGAGTGCGCGCTGCCCACGTAGCTCTCGCTGAGCCAAGTGGGCCAGGGGAGAAGCACTTGCTGCACGAGTGTTTCAAGGTGCACGGCTTTGAAGGCAGCACCACAATCCGGGCCACGAGAAGGGCTGAGGAAGAACGTGCTGTCGTCCTGGCACCTTTCTCCTGTGTGCGAGACGTTTAACTGAAGCTCTTCGCTCGTTCTCCATGAGAGCAACTGCTGGAGGCTGCCAAGGCAGCTGCGAGCACGAAAGCATAGCCGGGCGTCTGTCTTAGAAGAAAGGCGCAGAGCCGCAGTGGGACGCGCCCTTTCCGGAGGCTGCTTGGACAAGGGGTGCTTTAGGAAGGCCTTCTGCTTTGACGCCTGCTCCTGGCTGAGCTCTAGCTGCAGGGACTCTGCAAGGCTGAAGGACTAGGAGAGTGCCTATCTCCACGCTGTGCGGTGACGCGCTAGGGCTCCGCGTTGCCTTTTGCAGAAGCGAGGACGCCCTCAGCCGGCTCGGCTTGTGAACGAGCCCTTGCTGGACTTCTGCAACTTCGGTGCACTGCACACGCAAGCCCGCTGCTCTGCGGCTTCGTTCTTCGCCTCACGTTGTCCGCACAAAAGGGAAGCCCAGCGAGGGCACTGAACTTGGCCGCTTTTGCTCGTGCATGCTGCACGCAGCCACGCTGTAGCGTGCACGCTTTCTTTGCACAGCTCTAGAGGAGAAAGGCTCACGAAGGCTGTCTGCACTTCAGGCGGCTCTCTTGAAAGCTGTTTCTTGCATCGGCGAAGTTACAGCATTTCAGGGAGTGGGTATGCAGAGCCAGCCCTACAGCTGTCAGCTACAGCTCGGAGGCATACCGGGAGCCGCTTTCTGTTCAAGTTACAAAGCATTCTATCGTTTTCTTTGCTGAGTATCTTCATACAGTACAAGCAGTAAGCACCATACACAGTGATACCTTGACATTTGCCTGTAGCCTCTCGTGACTCCTACCATTGCCGTATTATAGTCATTCTTATCCAATCGCAAGAGTAAGCAAGTTACAATTTAAGCTTACCACGGAGAATTCTCAGACCCCCCACCACCGCCACCACCCCGCCCCCCCCACCAACCCCCCCCACCGCCACCCCCCCCCAACCCCCCCCTTCTTCTTCTTGCTCCATCGGCATTTCTTGTTTGCCTGCGAGAGCTCTCTTTCTGGTAAAACCATGTTTTCTAGCTCCTTATGCCCTTCTTGAGACTTACTTGCTTGCTGAAAAACAGGTGCTTGTACCTGTAGTCACATACCGTTGTGCTAAGCATAGAAAAAATCTCCTTCCAACGCAATCTCCAACCTTTGCCTTCTCACTTATTCAGCGATCAGTGTTTCAGCAAAACACCTTGTGCTCTCTGTCCAAACGTGCTTCCATTTCTACCTCATGCTAAGTTTCTACATTCACGCATCTTTCTGCCAAGCCTACATAGCTGTGAAACTTTCTTCCCAAACTTTCATCCTCTCCAACAAGCTCGAGCTCCAAGGACACCCTTTGGCTTTCGCTGAGTGCGCGCTGCCCACGTAGCTCTCGCTGAGCCAAGTGGGCCAGGGGAGAAGCACTTGCTGCACGAGTGTTTCAAGGTGCACGGCTTTGAAGGCAGCACCACAATCCGGGCCACGAGAAGGGCTGAGGAAGAACGTGCTGTCGTCCTGGCACCTTTCTCCTGTGTGCGAGACGTTTAACTGAAGCTCTTCGCTCGTTCTCCATGAGAGCAACTGCTGGAGGCTGCCAAGGCAGCTGCGAGCACGAAAGCATAGCCGGGCGTCTGTCTTAGAAGAAAGGCGCAGAGCCGCAGTGGGACGCGCCCTTTCCGGAGGCTGCTTGGACAAGGGGTGCTTTAGGAAGGCCTTCTGCTTTGACGCCTGCTCCTGGCTGAGCTCTAGCTGCAGGGACTCTGCAAGGCTGAAGGACTAGGAGAGTGCCTATCTCCACGCTGTGCGGTGACGCGCTAGGGCTCCGCGTTGCCTTTTGCAGAAGCGAGGACGCCCTCAGCCGGCTCGGCTTGTGAACGAGCCCTTGCTGGACTTCTGCAACTTCGGTGCACTGCACACGCAAGCCCGCTGCTCTGCGGCTTCGTTCTTCGCCTCACGTTGTCCGCACAAAAGGGAAGCCCAGCGAGGGCACTGAACTTGGCCGCTTTTGCTCGTGCATGCTGCACGCAGCCACGCTGTAGCGTGCACGCTTTCTTTGCACAGCTCTAGAGGAGAAAGGCTCACGAAGGCTGTCTGCACTTCAGGCGGCTCTCTTGAAAGCTGTTTCTTGCATCGGCGAAGTTACAGCATTTCAGGGAGTGGGTATGCAGAGCCAGCCCTACAGCTGTCAGCTACAGCTCGGAGGCATACCGGGAGCCGCTTTCTGTTCAAGTTACAAAGCATTCTATCGTTTTCTTTGCTGAGTATCTTCATACAGTACAAGCAGTAAGCACCATACACAGTGATACCTTGACATTTGCCTGTAGCCTCTCGTGACTCCTACCATTGCCGTATTATAGTCATTCTTATCCAATCGCAAGAGTAAGCAAGTTACAATTTAAGCTTACCACGGAGAATTCTCAGACCCCCCACCACCGCCACCACCCCGCCCCCCCCACCAGCCCCCCCCACCGCCACCCCCCCCAACCCCCCCCACCGCCACCCCCCCCAACCCCCCCCTTCTTCTTCTTGCTCCATCGGCATTTCTTGTTTGCCTGCGAGAGCTCTCTTTCTGGTAAAACCATGTTTTCTAGCTCCTTATGCCCTTCTTGAGACTTACTTGCTTGCTGAAAAACAGGTGCTTGTACCTGTAGTCACATACCGTTGTGCTAAGCATAGAAAAAATCTCCTTCCAACGCAATCTCCAACCTTTGCCTTCTCACTTATTCAGCGATCAGTGTTTCAGCAAAACACCTTGTGCTCTCTGTCAAAACGTGCTTCCATTTCTACCTCATGCTAAGTTTCTACATTCACGCATCTTTCTGCCAAGCCTACATAGCTGTGAAACTTTCTTCCCAAACTTTCATCCTCTCCAACAAGCTCGAGCTCCAAGGACACCCTTTGGCTTTCGCTGAGTGCGCGCTGCCCACGTAGCTCTCGCTGAGCCAAGTGGGCCAGGGGAGAAGCACTTGCTGCACGAGTGTTTCAAGGTGCACGGCTTTGAAGGCAGCACCACAATCCGGGCCACGAGAAGGGCTGAGGAAGAACGTGCTGTCGTCCTGGCACCTTTCTCCTGTGTGCGAGACGTTTAACTGAAGCTCTTCGCTCGTTCTCCATGAGAGCAACTGCTGGAGGCTGCCAAGGCAGCTGCGAGCACGAAAGCATAGCCGGGCGTCTGTCTTAGAAGAAAGGCGCAGAGCCGCAGTGGGACGCGCCCTTTCCGGAGGCTGCTTGGACAAGGGGTGCTTTAGGAAGGCCTTCTGCTTTGACGCCTGCTCCTGGCTGAGCTCTAGCTGCAGGGACTCTGCAAGGCTGAAGGACTAGGAGAGTGCCTATCTCCACGCTGTGCGGTGACGCGCTAGGGCTCCGCGTTGCCTTTTGCAGAAGCGAGGACGCCCTCAGCCGGCTCGGCTTGTGAACGAGCCCTTGCTGGACTTCTGCAACTTCGGTGCACTGCACACGCAAGCCCGCTGCTCTGCGGCTTCGTTCTTCGCCTCACGTTGTCCGCACAAAAGGGAAGCCCAGCGAGAGGGCACTGAACTTGGCCGCTTTTGCTCGTGCATGCTGCACGCAGCCACGCTGTAGCGTGCACGCTTTCTTTGCACAGCTCTAGAGGAGAAAGGCTCACGAAGGCTGTCTGCACTTCAGGCGGCTCTCTTGAAAGCTGTTTCTTGCATCGGCGAAGTTACAGCATTTCAGGGAGTGGGTATGCAGAGCCAGCCCTACAGCTGTCAGCTACAGCTCGGAGGCATACCGGGAGCCGCTTTCTGTTCAAGTTACAAAGCATTCTATCGTTTTCTTTGCTGAGTATCTTCATACAGTACAAGCAGTAAGCACCATACACAGTGATACCTTGACATTTGCCTGTAGCCTCTCGTGACTCCTACCATTGCCGTATTATAGTCATTCTTATCCAATCGCAAGAGTAAGCAAGTTACAATTTAAGCTTACCACGGAGAATTCTCAGACCCCCCACCACCGCCACCACCCCGCCCCCCCCACCAACCCCCCCCACCGCCACCCCCCCCCAACCCCCCCCTTCTTCTTCTTGCTCCATCGGCATTTCTTGTTTGCCTGCGAGAGCTCTCTTTCTGGTAAAACCATGTTTTCTAGCTCCTTATGCCCTTCTTGAGACTTACTTGCTTGCTGAAAAACAGGTGCTTGTACCTGTAGTCACATACCGTTGTGCTAAGCATAGAAAAAATCTCCTTCCAACGCAATCTCCAACCTTTGCCTTCTCACTTATTCAGCGATCAGTGTTTCAGCAAAACACCTTGTGCTCTCTGTCCAAACCTGCTTCCATTTCTACCTCATGCTAAGTTTCTACATTCACGCATCTTTCTGCCAAGCCTACATAGCTGTGAAACTTTCTTCCCAAACTTTCATCCTCTCCAACAAGCTCGAGCTCCAAGGACACCCTTTGGCTTTCGCTGAGTGCGCGCTGCCCACGTAGCTCTCGCTGAGCCAAGTGGGCCAGGGGAGAAGCACTTGCTGCACGAGTGTTTCAAGGTGCACGGCTTTGAAGGCAGCACCACAATCCGGGCCACGAGAAGGGCTGAGGAAGAACGTGCTGTCGTCCTGGCACCTTTCTCCTGTGTGCGAGACGTTTAACTGAAGCTCTTCGCTCGTTCTCCATGAGAGCAACTGCTGGAGGCTGCCAAGGCAGCTGCGAGCACGAAAGCATAGCCGGGCGTCTGTCTTAGAAGAAAGGCGCAGAGCCGCAGTGGGACGCGCCCTTTCCGGAGGCTGCTTGGACAAGGGGTGCTTTAGGAAGGCCTTCTGCTTTGACGCCTGCTCCTGGCTGAGCTCTAGCTGCAGGGACTCTGCAAGGCTGAAGGACTAGGAGAGTGCCTATCTCCACGCTGTGCGGTGACGCGCTAGGGCTCCGCGTTGCCTTTTGCAGAAGCGAGGACGCCCTCAGCCGGCTCGGCTTGTGAACGAGCCCTTGCTGGACTTCTGCAACTTCGGTGCACTGCACACGCAAGCCCGCTGCTCTGCGGCTTCGTTCTTCGCCTCACGTTGTCCGCACAAAAGGGAAGCCCAGCGAGGGCACTGAACTTGGCCGCTTTTGCTCGTGCATGCTGCACGCAGCCACGCTGTAGCGTGCACGCTTTCTTTGCACAGCTCTAGAGGAGAAAGGCTCACGAAGGCTGTCTGCACTTCAGGCGGCTCTCTTGAAAGCTGTTTCTTGCATCGGCGAAGTTACAGCATTTCAGGGAGTGGGTATGCAGAGCCAGCCCTACAGCTGTCAGCTACAGCTCGGAGGCATACCGGGAGCCGCTTTCTGTTCAAGTTACAAAGCATTCTATCGTTTTCTTTGCTGAGTATCTTCATACAGTACAAGCAGTAAGCACCATACACAGTGATACCTTGACATTTGCCTGTAGCCTCTCGTGACTCCTACCATTGCCGTATTATAGTCATTCTTATCCAATCGCAAGAGTAAGCAAGTTACAATTTAAGCTTACCACGGAGAATTCTCAGACCCCCCACCACCGCCACCACCCCGCCCCCCCCACCAACCCCCCCCACCGCCACCCCCCCCAACCCCCCCCACCGCCACCCCCCCCAACCCCCCCCTTCTTCTTCTTGCTCCATCGGCATTTCTTGTTTGCCTGCGAGAGCTCTCTTTCTGGTAAAACCATGTTTTCTAGCTCCTTATGCCCTTCTTGAGACTTACTTGCTTGCTGAAAAACAGGTGCTTGTACCTGTAGTCACATACCGTTGTGCTAAGCATAGAAAAAATCTCCTTCCAACGCAATCTCCAACCTTTGCCTTCTCACTTATTCAGCGATCAGTGTTTCAGCAAAACACCTTGTGCTCTCTGTCAAAACGTGCTTCCATTTCTACCTCATGCTAAGTTTCTACATTCACGCATCTTTCTGCCAAGCCTACATAGCTGTGAAACTTTCTTCCCAAACTTTCATCCTCTCCAACAAGCTCGAGCTCCAAGGACACCCTTTGGCTTTCGCTGAGTGCGCGCTGCCCACGTAGCTCTCGCTGAGCCAAGTGGGCCAGGGGAGAAGCACTTGCTGCACGAGTGTTTCAAGGTGCACGGCTTTGAAGGCAGCACCACAATCCGGGCCACGAGAAGGGCTGAGGAAGAACGTGCTGTCGTCCTGGCACCTTTCTCCTGTGTGCGAGACGTTTAACTGAAGCTCTTCGCTCGTTCTCCATGAGAGCAACTGCTGGAGGCTGCCAAGGCAGCTGCGAGCACGAAAGCATAGCCGGGCGTCTGTCTTAGAAGAAAGGCGCAGAGCCGCAGTGGGACGCGCCCTTTCCGGAGGCTGCTTGGACAAGGGGTGCTTTAGGAAGGCCTTCTGCTTTGACGCCTGCTCCTGGCTGAGCTCTAGCTGCAGGGACTCTGCAAGGCTGAAGGACTAGGAGAGTGCCTATCTCCACGCTGTGCGGTGACGCGCTAGGGCTCCGCGTTGCCTTTTGCAGAAGCGAGGACGCCCTCAGCCGGCTCGGCTTGTGAACGAGCCCTTGCTGGACTTCTGCAACTTCGGTGCACTGCACACGCAAGCCCGCTGCTCTGCGGCTTCGTTCTTCGCCTCACGTTGTCCGCACAAAAGGGAAGCCCAGCGAGGGCACTGAACTTGGCCGCTTTTGCTCGTGCATGCTGCACGCAGCCACGCTGTAGCGTGCACGCTTTCTTTGCACAGCTCTAGAGGAGAAAGGCTCACGAAGGCTGTCTGCACTTCAGGCGGCTCTCTTGAAAGCTGTTTCTTGCATCGGCGAAGTTACAGCATTTCAGGGAGTGGGTATGCAGAGCCAGCCCTACAGCTGTCAGCTACAGCTCGGAGGCATACCGGGAGCCGCTTTCTGTTCAAGTTACAAAGCATTCTATCGTTTTCTTTGCTGAGTATCTTCATACAGTACAAGCAGTAAGCACCATACACAGTGATACCTTGACATTTGCCTGTAGCCTCTCGTGACTCCTACCATTGCCGTATTATAGTCATTCTTATCCAATCGCAAGAGTAAGCAAGTTACAATTTAAGCTTACCACGGAGAATTCTCAGACCCCCCACCACCGCCACCACCCCGCCCCCCCCACCAGCCCCCCCCCCCGCCACCCCCCCCCAACCCCCCCCTTCTTCTTCTTGCTCCATCGGCATTTCTTGTTTGCCTGCGAGAGCTCTCTTTCTGGTAAAACCATGTTTTCTAGCTCCTTATGCCCTTCTTGAGACTTACTTGCTTGCTGAAAAACAGGTGCTTGTACCTGTAGTCACATACCGTTGTGCTAAGCATAGAAAAAATCTCCTTCCAACGCAATCTCCAACCTTTGCCTTCTCACTTATTCAGCGATCAGTGTTTCAGCAAAACACCTTGTGCTCTCTGTCAAAACGTGCTTCCATTTCTACCTCATGCTAAGTTTCTACATTCACGCATCTTTCTGCCAAGCCTACATAGCTGTGAAACTTTCTTCCCAAACTTTCATCCTCTCCAACAAGCTCGAGCTCCAAGGACACCCTTTGGCTTTCGCTGAGTGCGCGCTGCCCACGTAGCTCTCGCTGAGCCAAGTGGGCCAGGGGAGAAGCACTTGCTGCACGAGTGTTTCAAGGTGCACGGCTTTGAAGGCAGCACCACAATCCGGGCCACGAGAAGGGCTGAGGAAGAACGTGCTGTCGTCCTGGCACCTTTCTCCTGTGTGCGAGACGTTTAACTGAAGCTCTTCGCTCGTTCTCCATGAGAGCAACTGCTGGAGGCTGCCAAGGCAGCTGCGAGCACGAAAGCATAGCCGGGCGTCTGTCTTAGAAGAAAGGCGCAGAGCCGCAGTGGGACGCGCCCTTTCCGGAGGCTGCTTGGACAAGGGGTGCTTTAGGAAGGCCTTCTGCTTTGACGCCTGCTCCTGGCTGAGCTCTAGCTGCAGGGACTCTGCAAGGCTGAAGGACTAGGAGAGTGCCTATCTCCACGCTGTGCGGTGACGCGCTAGGGCTCCGCGTTGCCTTTTGCAGAAGCGAGGACGCCCTCAGCCGGCTCGGCTTGTGAACGAGCCCTTGCTGGACTTCTGCAACTTCGGTGCACTGCACACGCAAGCCCGCTGCTCTGCGGCTTCGTTCTTCGCCTCACGTTGTCCGCACAAAAGGGAAGCCCAGCGAGAGGGCACTGAACTTGGCCGCTTTTGCTCGTGCATGCTGCACGCAGCCACGCTGTAGCGTGCACGCTTTCTTTGCACAGCTCTAGAGGAGAAAGGCTCACGAAGGCTGTCTGCACTTCAGGCGGCTCTCTTGAAAGCTGTTTCTTGCATCGGCGAAGTTACAGCATTTCAGGGAGTGGGTATGCAGAGCCAGCCCTACAGCTGTCAGCTACAGCTCGGAGGCATACCGGGAGCCGCTTTCTGTTCAAGTTACAAAGCATTCTATCGTTTTCTTTGCTGAGTATCTTCATACAGTACAAGCAGTAAGCACCATACACAGTGATACCTTGACATTTGCCTGTAGCCTCTCGTGACTCCTACCATTGCCGTATTATAGTCATTCTTATCCAATCGCAAGAGTAAGCAAGTTACAATTTAAGCTTACCACGGAGAATTCTCAGACCCCCCACCACCGCCACCACCCCGCCCCCCCCACCAACCCCCCCCACCGCCACCCCCCCCCAACCCCCCCCTTCTTCTTCTTGCTCCATCGGCATTTCTTGTTTGCCTGCGAGAGCTCTCTTTCTGGTAAAACCATGTTTTCTAGCTCCTTATGCCCTTCTTGAGACTTACTTGCTTGCTGAAAAACAGGTGCTTGTACCTGTAGTCACATACCGTTGTGCTAAGCATAGAAAAAATCTCCTTCCAACGCAATCTCCAACCTTTGCCTTCTCACTTATTCAGCGATCAGTGTTTCAGCAAAACACCTTGTGCTCTCTGTCAAAACGTGCTTCCATTTCTACCTCATGCTAAGTTTCTACATTCACGCATCTTTCTGCCAAGCCTACATAGCTGTGAAACTTTCTTCCCAAACTTTCATCCTCTCCAACAAGCTCGAGCTCCAAGGACACCCTTTGGCTTTCGCTGAGTGCGCGCTGCCCACGTAGCTCTCGCTGAGCCAAGTGGGCCAGGGGAGAAGCACTTGCTGCACGAGTGTTTCAAGGTGCACGGCTTTGAAGGCAGCACCACAATCCGGGCCACGAGAAGGGCTGAGGAAGAACGTGCTGTCGTCCTGGCACCTTTCTCCTGTGTGCGAGACGTTTAACTGAAGCTCTTCGCTCGTTCTCCATGAGAGCAACTGCTGGAGGCTGCCAAGGCAGCTGCGAGCACGAAAGCATAGCCGGGCGTCTGTCTTAGAAGAAAGGCGCAGAGCCGCAGTGGGACGCGCCCTTTCCGGAGGCTGCTTGGACAAGGGGTGCTTTAGGAAGGCCTTCTGCTTTGACGCCTGCTCCTGGCTGAGCTCTAGCTGCAGGGACTCTGCAAGGCTGAAGGACTAGGAGAGTGCCTATCTCCACGCTGTGCGGTGACGCGCTAGGGCTCCGCGTTGCCTTTTGCAGAAGCGAGGACGCCCTCAGCCGGCTCGGCTTGTGAACGAGCCCTTGCTGGACTTCTGCAACTTCGGTGCACTGCACACGCAAGCCCGCTGCTCTGCGGCTTCGTTCTTCGCCTCACGTTGTCCGCACAAAAGGGAAGCCCAGCGAGAGGGCACTGAACTTGGCCGCTTTTGCTCGTGCATGCTGCACGCAGCCACGCTGTAGCGTGCACGCTTTCTTTGCACAGCTCTAGAGGAGAAAGGCTCACGAAGGCTGTCTGCACTTCAGGCGGCTCTCTTGAAAGCTGTTTCTTGCATCGGCGAAGTTACAGCATTTCAGGGAGTGGGTATGCAGAGCCAGCCCTACAGCTGTCAGCTACAGCTCGGAGGCATACCGGGAGCCGCTTTCTGTTCAAGTTACAAAGCATTCTATCGTTTTCTTTGCTGAGTATCTTCATACAGTACAAGCAGTAAGCACCATACACAGTGATACCTTGACATTTGCCTGTAGCCTCTCGTGACTCCTACCATTGCCGTATTATAGTCATTCTTATCCAATCGCAAGAGTAAGCAAGTTACAATTTAAGCTTACCACGGAGAATTCTCAGACCCCCCACCACCGCCACCACCCCGCCCCCCCCACCAGCCCCCCCCCCCGCCACCCCCCCCCAACCCCCCCCTTCTTCTTCTTGCTCCATCGGCATTTCTTGTTTGCCTGCGAGAGCTCTCTTTCTGGTAAAACCATGTTTTCTAGCTCCTTATGCCCTTCTTGAGACTTACTTGCTTGCTGAAAAACAGGTGCTTGTACCTGTAGTCACATACCGTTGTGCTAAGCATAGAAAAAATCTCCTTCCAACGCAATCTCCAACCTTTGCCTTCTCACTTATTCAGCGATCAGTGTTTCAGCAAAACACCTTGTGCTCTCTGTCAAAACGTGCTTCCATTTCTACCTCATGCTAAGTTTCTACATTCACGCATCTTTCTGCCAAGCCTACATAGCTGTGAAACTTTCTTCCCAAACTTTCATCCTCTCCAACAAGCTCGAGCTCCAAGGACACCCTTTGGCTTTCGCTGAGTGCGCGCTGCCCACGTAGCTCTCGCTGAGCCAAGTGGGCCAGGGGAGAAGCACTTGCTGCACGAGTGTTTCAAGGTGCACGGCTTTGAAGGCAGCACCACAATCCGGGCCACGAGAAGGGCTGAGGAAGAACGTGCTGTCGTCCTGGCACCTTTCTCCTGTGTGCGAGACGTTTAACTGAAGCTCTTCGCTCGTTCTCCATGAGAGCAACTGCTGGAGGCTGCCAAGGCAGCTGCGAGCACGAAAGCATAGCCGGGCGTCTGTCTTAGAAGAAAGGCGCAGAGCCGCAGTGGGACGCGCCCTTTCCGGAGGCTGCTTGGACAAGGGGTGCTTTAGGAAGGCCTTCTGCTTTGACGCCTGCTCCTGGCTGAGCTCTAGCTGCAGGGACTCTGCAAGGCTGAAGGACTAGGAGAGTGCCTATCTCCACGCTGTGCGGTGACGCGCTAGGGCTCCGCGTTGCCTTTTGCAGAAGCGAGGACGCCCTCAGCCGGCTCGGCTTGTGAACGAGCCCTTGCTGGACTTCTGCAACTTCGGTGCACTGCACACGCAAGCCCGCTGCTCTGCGGCTTCGTTCTTCGCCTCACGTTGTCCGCACAAAAGGGAAGCCCAGCGAGGGCACTGAACTTGGCCGCTTTTGCTCGTGCATGCTGCACGCAGCCACGCTGTAGCGTGCACGCTTTCTTTGCACAGCTCTAGAGGAGAAAGGCTCACGAAGGCTGTCTGCACTTCAGGCGGCTCTCTTGAAAGCTGTTTCTTGCATCGGCGAAGTTACAGCATTTCAGGGAGTGGGTATGCAGAGCCAGCCCTACAGCTGTCAGCTACAGCTCGGAGGCATACCGGGAGCCGCTTTCTGTTCAAGTTACAAAGCATTCTATCGTTTTCTTTGCTGAGTATCTTCATACAGTACAAGCAGTAAGCACCATACACAGTGATACCTTGACATTTGCCTGTAGCCTCTCGTGACTCCTACCATTGCCGTATTATAGTCATTCTTATCCAATCGCAAGAGTAAGCAAGTTACAATTTAAGCTTACCACGGAGAATTCTCAGACCCCCCACCACCGCCACCACCCCGCCCCCCCCACCAACCCCCCCCACCGCCACCCCCCCCAACCCCCCCCTTCTTCTTCTTGCTCCATCGGCATTTCTTGTTTGCCTGCGAGAGCTCTCTTTCTGGTAAAACCATGTTTTCTAGCTCCTTATGCCCTTCTTGAGACTTACTTGCTTGCTGAAAAACAGGTGCTTGTACCTGTAGTCACATACCGTTGTGCTAAGCATAGAAAAAATCTCCTTCCAACGCAATCTCCAACCTTTGCCTTCTCACTTATTCAGCGATCAGTGTTTCAGCAAAACACCTTGTGCTCTCTGTCCAAACGTGCTTCCATTTCTACCTCATGCTAAGTTTCTACATTCACGCATCTTTCTGCCAAGCCTACATAGCTGTGAAACTTTCTTCCCAAACTTTCATCCTCTCCAACAAGCTCGAGCTCCAAGGACACCCTTTGGCTTTCGCTGAGTGCGCGCTGCCCACGTAGCTCTCGCTGAGCCAAGTGGGCCAGGGGAGAAGCACTTGCTGCACGAGTGTTTCAAGGTGCACGGCTTTGAAGGCAGCACCACAATCCGGGCCACGAGAAGGGCTGAGGAAGAACGTGCTGTCGTCCTGGCACCTTTCTCCTGTGTGCGAGACGTTTAACTGAAGCTCTTCGCTCGTTCTCCATGAGAGCAACTGCTGGAGGCTGCCAAGGCAGCTGCGAGCACGAAAGCATAGCCGGGCGTCTGTCTTAGAAGAAAGGCGCAGAGCCGCAGTGGGACGCGCCCTTTCCGGAGGCTGCTTGGACAAGGGGTGCTTTAGGAAGGCCTTCTGCTTTGACGCCTGCTCCTGGCTGAGCTCTAGCTGCAGGGACTCTGCAAGGCTGAAGGACTAGGAGAGTGCCTATCTCCACGCTGTGCGGTGACGCGCTAGGGCTCCGCGTTGCCTTTTGCAGAAGCGAGGACGCCCTCAGCCGGCTCGGCTTGTGAACGAGCCCTTGCTGGACTTCTGCAACTTCGGTGCACTGCACACGCAAGCCCGCTGCTCTGCGGCTTCGTTCTTCGCCTCACGTTGTCCGCACAAAAGGGAAGCCCAGCGAGGGCACTGAACTTGGCCGCTTTTGCTCGTGCATGCTGCACGCAGCCACGCTGTAGCGTGCACGCTTTCTTTGCACAGCTCTAGAGGAGAAAGGCTCACGAAGGCTGTCTGCACTTCAGGCGGCTCTCTTGAAAGCTGTTTCTTGCATCGGCGAAGTTACAGCATTTCAGGGAGTGGGTATGCAGAGCCAGCCCTACAGCTGTCAGCTACAGCTCGGAGGCATACCGGGAGCCGCTTTCTGTTCAAGTTACAAAGCATTCTATCGTTTTCTTTGCTGAGTATCTTCATACAGTACAAGCAGTAAGCACCATACACAGTGATACCTTGACATTTGCCTGTAGCCTCTCGTGACTCCTACCATTGCCGTATTATAGTCATTCTTATCCAATCGCAAGAGTAAGCAAGTTACAATTTAAGCTTACCACGGAGAATTCTCAGACCCCCCACCACCGCCACCACCCCGCCCCCCCCACCAGCCCCCCCCACCGCCACCCCCCCCAACCCCCCCCACCGCCACCCCCCCCAACCCCCCCCTTCTTCTTCTTGCTCCATCGGCATTTCTTGTTTGCCTGCGAGAGCTCTCTTTCTGGTAAAACCATGTTTTCTAGCTCCTTATGCCCTTCTTGAGACTTACTTGCTTGCTGAAAAACAGGTGCTTGTACCTGTAGTCACATACCGTTGTGCTAAGCATAGAAAAAATCTCCTTCCAACGCAATCTCCAACCTTTGCCTTCTCACTTATTCAGCGATCAGTGTTTCAGCAAAACACCTTGTGCTCTCTGTCAAAACGTGCTTCCATTTCTACCTCATGCTAAGTTTCTACATTCACGCATCTTTCTGCCAAGCCTACATAGCTGTGAAACTTTCTTCCCAAACTTTCATCCTCTCCAACAAGCTCGAGCTCCAAGGACACCCTTTGGCTTTCGCTGAGTGCGCGCTGCCCACGTAGCTCTCGCTGAGCCAAGTGGGCCAGGGGAGAAGCACTTGCTGCACGAGTGTTTCAAGGTGCACGGCTTTGAAGGCAGCACCACAATCCGGGCCACGAGAAGGGCTGAGGAAGAACGTGCTGTCGTCCTGGCACCTTTCTCCTGTGTGCGAGACGTTTAACTGAAGCTCTTCGCTCGTTCTCCATGAGAGCAACTGCTGGAGGCTGCCAAGGCAGCTGCGAGCACGAAAGCATAGCCGGGCGTCTGTCTTAGAAGAAAGGCGCAGAGCCGCAGTGGGACGCGCCCTTTCCGGAGGCTGCTTGGACAAGGGGTGCTTTAGGAAGGCCTTCTGCTTTGACGCCTGCTCCTGGCTGAGCTCTAGCTGCAGGGACTCTGCAAGGCTGAAGGACTAGGAGAGTGCCTATCTCCACGCTGTGCGGTGACGCGCTAGGGCTCCGCGTTGCCTTTTGCAGAAGCGAGGACGCCCTCAGCCGGCTCGGCTTGTGAACGAGCCCTTGCTGGACTTCTGCAACTTCGGTGCACTGCACACGCAAGCCCGCTGCTCTGCGGCTTCGTTCTTCGCCTCACGTTGTCCGCACAAAAGGGAAGCCCAGCGAGAGGGCACTGAACTTGGCCGCTTTTGCTCGTGCATGCTGCACGCAGCCACGCTGTAGCGTGCACGCTTTCTTTGCACAGCTCTAGAGGAGAAAGGCTCACGAAGGCTGTCTGCACTTCAGGCGGCTCTCTTGAAAGCTGTTTCTTGCATCGGCGAAGTTACAGCATTTCAGGGAGTGGGTATGCAGAGCCAGCCCTACAGCTGTCAGCTACAGCTCGGAGGCATACCGGGAGCCGCTTTCTGTTCAAGTTACAAAGCATTCTATCGTTTTCTTTGCTGAGTATCTTCATACAGTACAAGCAGTAAGCACCATACACAGTGATACCTTGACATTTGCCTGTAGCCTCTCGTGACTCCTACCATTGCCGTATTATAGTCATTCTTATCCAATCGCAAGAGTAAGCAAGTTACAATTTAAGCTTACCACGGAGAATTCTCAGACCCCCCACCACCGCCACCACCCCGCCCCCCCCACCAACCCCCCCCACCGCCACCCCCCCCCAACCCCCCCCTTCTTCTTCTTGCTCCATCGGCATTTCTTGTTTGCCTGCGAGAGCTCTCTTTCTGGTAAAACCATGTTTTCTAGCTCCTTATGCCCTTCTTGAGACTTACTTGCTTGCTGAAAAACAGGTGCTTGTACCTGTAGTCACATACCGTTGTGCTAAGCATAGAAAAAATCTCCTTCCAACGCAATCTCCAACCTTTGCCTTCTCACTTATTCAGCGATCAGTGTTTCAGCAAAACACCTTGTGCTCTCTGTCCAAACCTGCTTCCATTTCTACCTCATGCTAAGTTTCTACATTCACGCATCTTTCTGCCAAGCCTACATAGCTGTGAAACTTTCTTCCCAAACTTTCATCCTCTCCAACAAGCTCGAGCTCCAAGGACACCCTTTGGCTTTCGCTGAGTGCGCGCTGCCCACGTAGCTCTCGCTGAGCCAAGTGGGCCAGGGGAGAAGCACTTGCTGCACGAGTGTTTCAAGGTGCACGGCTTTGAAGGCAGCACCACAATCCGGGCCACGAGAAGGGCTGAGGAAGAACGTGCTGTCGTCCTGGCACCTTTCTCCTGTGTGCGAGACGTTTAACTGAAGCTCTTCGCTCGTTCTCCATGAGAGCAACTGCTGGAGGCTGCCAAGGCAGCTGCGAGCACGAAAGCATAGCCGGGCGTCTGTCTTAGAAGAAAGGCGCAGAGCCGCAGTGGGACGCGCCCTTTCCGGAGGCTGCTTGGACAAGGGGTGCTTTAGGAAGGCCTTCTGCTTTGACGCCTGCTCCTGGCTGAGCTCTAGCTGCAGGGACTCTGCAAGGCTGAAGGACTAGGAGAGTGCCTATCTCCACGCTGTGCGGTGACGCGCTAGGGCTCCGCGTTGCCTTTTGCAGAAGCGAGGACGCCCTCAGCCGGCTCGGCTTGTGAACGAGCCCTTGCTGGACTTCTGCAACTTCGGTGCACTGCACACGCAAGCCCGCTGCTCTGCGGCTTCGTTCTTCGCCTCACGTTGTCCGCACAAAAGGGAAGCCCAGCGAGGGCACTGAACTTGGCCGCTTTTGCTCGTGCATGCTGCACGCAGCCACGCTGTAGCGTGCACGCTTTCTTTGCACAGCTCTAGAGGAGAAAGGCTCACGAAGGCTGTCTGCACTTCAGGCGGCTCTCTTGAAAGCTGTTTCTTGCATCGGCGAAGTTACAGCATTTCAGGGAGTGGGTATGCAGAGCCAGCCCTACAGCTGTCAGCTACAGCTCGGAGGCATACCGGGAGCCGCTTTCTGTTCAAGTTACAAAGCATTCTATCGTTTTCTTTGCTGAGTATCTTCATACAGTACAAGCAGTAAGCACCATACACAGTGATACCTTGACATTTGCCTGTAGCCTCTCGTGACTCCTACCATTGCCGTATTATAGTCATTCTTATCCAATCGCAAGAGTAAGCAAGTTACAATTTAAGCTTACCACGGAGAATTCTCAGACCCCCCACCACCGCCACCACCCCGCCCCCCCCACCAACCCCCCCCACCGCCACCCCCCCCAACCCCCCCCACCGCCACCCCCCCCAACCCCCCCCTTCTTCTTCTTGCTCCATCGGCATTTCTTGTTTGCCTGCGAGAGCTCTCTTTCTGGTAAAACCATGTTTTCTAGCTCCTTATGCCCTTCTTGAGACTTACTTGCTTGCTGAAAAACAGGTGCTTGTACCTGTAGTCACATACCGTTGTGCTAAGCATAGAAAAAATCTCCTTCCAACGCAATCTCCAACCTTTGCCTTCTCACTTATTCAGCGATCAGTGTTTCAGCAAAACACCTTGTGCTCTCTGTCAAAACGTGCTTCCATTTCTACCTCATGCTAAGTTTCTACATTCACGCATCTTTCTGCCAAGCCTACATAGCTGTGAAACTTTCTTCCCAAACTTTCATCCTCTCCAACAAGCTCGAGCTCCAAGGACACCCTTTGGCTTTCGCTGAGTGCGCGCTGCCCACGTAGCTCTCGCTGAGCCAAGTGGGCCAGGGGAGAAGCACTTGCTGCACGAGTGTTTCAAGGTGCACGGCTTTGAAGGCAGCACCACAATCCGGGCCACGAGAAGGGCTGAGGAAGAACGTGCTGTCGTCCTGGCACCTTTCTCCTGTGTGCGAGACGTTTAACTGAAGCTCTTCGCTCGTTCTCCATGAGAGCAACTGCTGGAGGCTGCCAAGGCAGCTGCGAGCACGAAAGCATAGCCGGGCGTCTGTCTTAGAAGAAAGGCGCAGAGCCGCAGTGGGACGCGCCCTTTCCGGAGGCTGCTTGGACAAGGGGTGCTTTAGGAAGGCCTTCTGCTTTGACGCCTGCTCCTGGCTGAGCTCTAGCTGCAGGGACTCTGCAAGGCTGAAGGACTAGGAGAGTGCCTATCTCCACGCTGTGCGGTGACGCGCTAGGGCTCCGCGTTGCCTTTTGCAGAAGCGAGGACGCCCTCAGCCGGCTCGGCTTGTGAACGAGCCCTTGCTGGACTTCTGCAACTTCGGTGCACTGCACACGCAAGCCCGCTGCTCTGCGGCTTCGTTCTTCGCCTCACGTTGTCCGCACAAAAGGGAAGCCCAGCGAGGGCACTGAACTTGGCCGCTTTTGCTCGTGCATGCTGCACGCAGCCACGCTGTAGCGTGCACGCTTTCTTTGCACAGCTCTAGAGGAGAAAGGCTCACGAAGGCTGTCTGCACTTCAGGCGGCTCTCTTGAAAGCTGTTTCTTGCATCGGCGAAGTTACAGCATTTCAGGGAGTGGGTATGCAGAGCCAGCCCTACAGCTGTCAGCTACAGCTCGGAGGCATACCGGGAGCCGCTTTCTGTTCAAGTTACAAAGCATTCTATCGTTTTCTTTGCTGAGTATCTTCATACAGTACAAGCAGTAAGCACCATACACAGTGATACCTTGACATTTGCCTGTAGCCTCTCGTGACTCCTACCATTGCCGTATTATAGTCATTCTTATCCAATCGCAAGAGTAAGCAAGTTACAATTTAAGCTTACCACGGAGAATTCTCAGACCCCCCACCACCGCCACCACCCCGCCCCCCCCACCAGCCCCCCCCCCCGCCACCCCCCCCCAACCCCCCCCTTCTTCTTCTTGCTCCATCGGCATTTCTTGTTTGCCTGCGAGAGCTCTCTTTCTGGTAAAACCATGTTTTCTAGCTCCTTATGCCCTTCTTGAGACTTACTTGCTTGCTGAAAAACAGGTGCTTGTACCTGTAGTCACATACCGTTGTGCTAAGCATAGAAAAAATCTCCTTCCAACGCAATCTCCAACCTTTGCCTTCTCACTTATTCAGCGATCAGTGTTTCAGCAAAACACCTTGTGCTCTCTGTCAAAACGTGCTTCCATTTCTACCTCATGCTAAGTTTCTACATTCACGCATCTTTCTGCCAAGCCTACATAGCTGTGAAACTTTCTTCCCAAACTTTCATCCTCTCCAACAAGCTCGAGCTCCAAGGACACCCTTTGGCTTTCGCTGAGTGCGCGCTGCCCACGTAGCTCTCGCTGAGCCAAGTGGGCCAGGGGAGAAGCACTTGCTGCACGAGTGTTTCAAGGTGCACGGCTTTGAAGGCAGCACCACAATCCGGGCCACGAGAAGGGCTGAGGAAGAACGTGCTGTCGTCCTGGCACCTTTCTCCTGTGTGCGAGACGTTTAACTGAAGCTCTTCGCTCGTTCTCCATGAGAGCAACTGCTGGAGGCTGCCAAGGCAGCTGCGAGCACGAAAGCATAGCCGGGCGTCTGTCTTAGAAGAAAGGCGCAGAGCCGCAGTGGGACGCGCCCTTTCCGGAGGCTGCTTGGACAAGGGGTGCTTTAGGAAGGCCTTCTGCTTTGACGCCTGCTCCTGGCTGAGCTCTAGCTGCAGGGACTCTGCAAGGCTGAAGGACTAGGAGAGTGCCTATCTCCACGCTGTGCGGTGACGCGCTAGGGCTCCGCGTTGCCTTTTGCAGAAGCGAGGACGCCCTCAGCCGGCTCGGCTTGTGAACGAGCCCTTGCTGGACTTCTGCAACTTCGGTGCACTGCACACGCAAGCCCGCTGCTCTGCGGCTTCGTTCTTCGCCTCACGTTGTCCGCACAAAAGGGAAGCCCAGCGAGAGGGCACTGAACTTGGCCGCTTTTGCTCGTGCATGCTGCACGCAGCCACGCTGTAGCGTGCACGCTTTCTTTGCACAGCTCTAGAGGAGAAAGGCTCACGAAGGCTGTCTGCACTTCAGGCGGCTCTCTTGAAAGCTGTTTCTTGCATCGGCGAAGTTACAGCATTTCAGGGAGTGGGTATGCAGAGCCAGCCCTACAGCTGTCAGCTACAGCTCGGAGGCATACCGGGAGCCGCTTTCTGTTCAAGTTACAAAGCATTCTATCGTTTTCTTTGCTGAGTATCTTCATACAGTACAAGCAGTAAGCACCATACACAGTGATACCTTGACATTTGCCTGTAGCCTCTCGTGACTCCTACCATTGCCGTATTATAGTCATTCTTATCCAATCGCAAGAGTAAGCAAGTTACAATTTAAGCTTACCACGGAGAATTCTCAGACCCCCCACCACCGCCACCACCCCGCCCCCCCCACCAACCCCCCCCACCGCCACCCCCCCCCAACCCCCCCCTTCTTCTTCTTGCTCCATCGGCATTTCTTGTTTGCCTGCGAGAGCTCTCTTTCTGGTAAAACCATGTTTTCTAGCTCCTTATGCCCTTCTTGAGACTTACTTGCTTGCTGAAAAACAGGTGCTTGTACCTGTAGTCACATACCGTTGTGCTAAGCATAGAAAAAATCTCCTTCCAACGCAATCTCCAACCTTTGCCTTCTCACTTATTCAGCGATCAGTGTTTCAGCAAAACACCTTGTGCTCTCTGTCAAAACGTGCTTCCATTTCTACCTCATGCTAAGTTTCTACATTCACGCATCTTTCTGCCAAGCCTACATAGCTGTGAAACTTTCTTCCCAAACTTTCATCCTCTCCAACAAGCTCGAGCTCCAAGGACACCCTTTGGCTTTCGCTGAGTGCGCGCTGCCCACGTAGCTCTCGCTGAGCCAAGTGGGCCAGGGGAGAAGCACTTGCTGCACGAGTGTTTCAAGGTGCACGGCTTTGAAGGCAGCACCACAATCCGGGCCACGAGAAGGGCTGAGGAAGAACGTGCTGTCGTCCTGGCACCTTTCTCCTGTGTGCGAGACGTTTAACTGAAGCTCTTCGCTCGTTCTCCATGAGAGCAACTGCTGGAGGCTGCCAAGGCAGCTGCGAGCACGAAAGCATAGCCGGGCGTCTGTCTTAGAAGAAAGGCGCAGAGCCGCAGTGGGACGCGCCCTTTCCGGAGGCTGCTTGGACAAGGGGTGCTTTAGGAAGGCCTTCTGCTTTGACGCCTGCTCCTGGCTGAGCTCTAGCTGCAGGGACTCTGCAAGGCTGAAGGACTAGGAGAGTGCCTATCTCCACGCTGTGCGGTGACGCGCTAGGGCTCCGCGTTGCCTTTTGCAGAAGCGAGGACGCCCTCAGCCGGCTCGGCTTGTGAACGAGCCCTTGCTGGACTTCTGCAACTTCGGTGCACTGCACACGCAAGCCCGCTGCTCTGCGGCTTCGTTCTTCGCCTCACGTTGTCCGCACAAAAGGGAAGCCCAGCGAGAGGGCACTGAACTTGGCCGCTTTTGCTCGTGCATGCTGCACGCAGCCACGCTGTAGCGTGCACGCTTTCTTTGCACAGCTCTAGAGGAGAAAGGCTCACGAAGGCTGTCTGCACTTCAGGCGGCTCTCTTGAAAGCTGTTTCTTGCATCGGCGAAGTTACAGCATTTCAGGGAGTGGGTATGCAGAGCCAGCCCTACAGCTGTCAGCTACAGCTCGGAGGCATACCGGGAGCCGCTTTCTGTTCAAGTTACAAAGCATTCTATCGTTTTCTTTGCTGAGTATCTTCATACAGTACAAGCAGTAAGCACCATACACAGTGATACCTTGACATTTGCCTGTAGCCTCTCGTGACTCCTACCATTGCCGTATTATAGTCATTCTTATCCAATCGCAAGAGTAAGCAAGTTACAATTTAAGCTTACCACGGAGAATTCTCAGACCCCCCACCACCGCCACCACCCCGCCCCCCCCACCAGCCCCCCCCCCCGCCACCCCCCCCCAACCCCCCCCTTCTTCTTCTTGCTCCATCGGCATTTCTTGTTTGCCTGCGAGAGCTCTCTTTCTGGTAAAACCATGTTTTCTAGCTCCTTATGCCCTTCTTGAGACTTACTTGCTTGCTGAAAAACAGGTGCTTGTACCTGTAGTCACATACCGTTGTGCTAAGCATAGAAAAAATCTCCTTCCAACGCAATCTCCAACCTTTGCCTTCTCACTTATTCAGCGATCAGTGTTTCAGCAAAACACCTTGTGCTCTCTGTCAAAACGTGCTTCCATTTCTACCTCATGCTAAGTTTCTACATTCACGCATCTTTCTGCCAAGCCTACATAGCTGTGAAACTTTCTTCCCAAACTTTCATCCTCTCCAACAAGCTCGAGCTCCAAGGACACCCTTTGGCTTTCGCTGAGTGCGCGCTGCCCACGTAGCTCTCGCTGAGCCAAGTGGGCCAGGGGAGAAGCACTTGCTGCACGAGTGTTTCAAGGTGCACGGCTTTGAAGGCAGCACCACAATCCGGGCCACGAGAAGGGCTGAGGAAGAACGTGCTGTCGTCCTGGCACCTTTCTCCTGTGTGCGAGACGTTTAACTGAAGCTCTTCGCTCGTTCTCCATGAGAGCAACTGCTGGAGGCTGCCAAGGCAGCTGCGAGCACGAAAGCATAGCCGGGCGTCTGTCTTAGAAGAAAGGCGCAGAGCCGCAGTGGGACGCGCCCTTTCCGGAGGCTGCTTGGACAAGGGGTGCTTTAGGAAGGCCTTCTGCTTTGACGCCTGCTCCTGGCTGAGCTCTAGCTGCAGGGACTCTGCAAGGCTGAAGGACTAGGAGAGTGCCTATCTCCACGCTGTGCGGTGACGCGCTAGGGCTCCGCGTTGCCTTTTGCAGAAGCGAGGACGCCCTCAGCCGGCTCGGCTTGTGAACGAGCCCTTGCTGGACTTCTGCAACTTCGGTGCACTGCACACGCAAGCCCGCTGCTCTGCGGCTTCGTTCTTCGCCTCACGTTGTCCGCACAAAAGGGAAGCCCAGCGAGGGCACTGAACTTGGCCGCTTTTGCTCGTGCATGCTGCACGCAGCCACGCTGTAGCGTGCACGCTTTCTTTGCACAGCTCTAGAGGAGAAAGGCTCACGAAGGCTGTCTGCACTTCAGGCGGCTCTCTTGAAAGCTGTTTCTTGCATCGGCGAAGTTACAGCATTTCAGGGAGTGGGTATGCAGAGCCAGCCCTACAGCTGTCAGCTACAGCTCGGAGGCATACCGGGAGCCGCTTTCTGTTCAAGTTACAAAGCATTCTATCGTTTTCTTTGCTGAGTATCTTCATACAGTACAAGCAGTAAGCACCATACACAGTGATACCTTGACATTTGCCTGTAGCCTCTCGTGACTCCTACCATTGCCGTATTATAGTCATTCTTATCCAATCGCAAGAGTAAGCAAGTTACAATTTAAGCTTACCACGGAGAATTCTCAGACCCCCCACCACCGCCACCACCCCGCCCCCCCCACCAACCCCCCCCACCGCCACCCCCCCCAACCCCCCCCTTCTTCTTCTTGCTCCATCGGCATTTCTTGTTTGCCTGCGAGAGCTCTCTTTCTGGTAAAACCATGTTTTCTAGCTCCTTATGCCCTTCTTGAGACTTACTTGCTTGCTGAAAAACAGGTGCTTGTACCTGTAGTCACATACCGTTGTGCTAAGCATAGAAAAAATCTCCTTCCAACGCAATCTCCAACCTTTGCCTTCTCACTTATTCAGCGATCAGTGTTTCAGCAAAACACCTTGTGCTCTCTGTCCAAACGTGCTTCCATTTCTACCTCATGCTAAGTTTCTACATTCACGCATCTTTCTGCCAAGCCTACATAGCTGTGAAACTTTCTTCCCAAACTTTCATCCTCTCCAACAAGCTCGAGCTCCAAGGACACCCTTTGGCTTTCGCTGAGTGCGCGCTGCCCACGTAGCTCTCGCTGAGCCAAGTGGGCCAGGGGAGAAGCACTTGCTGCACGAGTGTTTCAAGGTGCACGGCTTTGAAGGCAGCACCACAATCCGGGCCACGAGAAGGGCTGAGGAAGAACGTGCTGTCGTCCTGGCACCTTTCTCCTGTGTGCGAGACGTTTAACTGAAGCTCTTCGCTCGTTCTCCATGAGAGCAACTGCTGGAGGCTGCCAAGGCAGCTGCGAGCACGAAAGCATAGCCGGGCGTCTGTCTTAGAAGAAAGGCGCAGAGCCGCAGTGGGACGCGCCCTTTCCGGAGGCTGCTTGGACAAGGGGTGCTTTAGGAAGGCCTTCTGCTTTGACGCCTGCTCCTGGCTGAGCTCTAGCTGCAGGGACTCTGCAAGGCTGAAGGACTAGGAGAGTGCCTATCTCCACGCTGTGCGGTGACGCGCTAGGGCTCCGCGTTGCCTTTTGCAGAAGCGAGGACGCCCTCAGCCGGCTCGGCTTGTGAACGAGCCCTTGCTGGACTTCTGCAACTTCGGTGCACTGCACACGCAAGCCCGCTGCTCTGCGGCTTCGTTCTTCGCCTCACGTTGTCCGCACAAAAGGGAAGCCCAGCGAGGGCACTGAACTTGGCCGCTTTTGCTCGTGCATGCTGCACGCAGCCACGCTGTAGCGTGCACGCTTTCTTTGCACAGCTCTAGAGGAGAAAGGCTCACGAAGGCTGTCTGCACTTCAGGCGGCTCTCTTGAAAGCTGTTTCTTGCATCGGCGAAGTTACAGCATTTCAGGGAGTGGGTATGCAGAGCCAGCCCTACAGCTGTCAGCTACAGCTCGGAGGCATACCGGGAGCCGCTTTCTGTTCAAGTTACAAAGCATTCTATCGTTTTCTTTGCTGAGTATCTTCATACAGTACAAGCAGTAAGCACCATACACAGTGATACCTTGACATTTGCCTGTAGCCTCTCGTGACTCCTACCATTGCCGTATTATAGTCATTCTTATCCAATCGCAAGAGTAAGCAAGTTACAATTTAAGCTTACCACGGAGAATTCTCAGACCCCCCACCACCGCCACCACCCCGCCCCCCCCACCAACCCCCCCCACCGCCACCCCCCCCCAACCCCCCCCTTCTTCTTCTTGCTCCATCGGCATTTCTTGTTTGCCTGCGAGAGCTCTCTTTCTGGTAAAACCATGTTTTCTAGCTCCTTATGCCCTTCTTGAGACTTACTTGCTTGCTGAAAAACAGGTGCTTGTACCTGTAGTCACATACCGTTGTGCTAAGCATAGAAAAAATCTCCTTCCAACGCAATCTCCAACCTTTGCCTTCTCACTTATTCAGCGATCAGTGTTTCAGCAAAACACCTTGTGCTCTCTGTCCAAACGTGCTTCCATTTCTACCTCATGCTAAGTTTCTACATTCACGCATCTTTCTGCCAAGCCTACATAGCTGTGAAACTTTCTTCCCAAACTTTCATCCTCTCCAACAAGCTCGAGCTCCAAGGACACCCTTTGGCTTTCGCTGAGTGCGCGCTGCCCACGTAGCTCTCGCTGAGCCAAGTGGGCCAGGGGAGAAGCACTTGCTGCACGAGTGTTTCAAGGTGCACGGCTTTGAAGGCAGCACCACAATCCGGGCCACGAGAAGGGCTGAGGAAGAACGTGCTGTCGTCCTGGCACCTTTCTCCTGTGTGCGAGACGTTTAACTGAAGCTCTTCGCTCGTTCTCCATGAGAGCAACTGCTGGAGGCTGCCAAGGCAGCTGCGAGCACGAAAGCATAGCCGGGCGTCTGTCTTAGAAGAAAGGCGCAGAGCCGCAGTGGGACGCGCCCTTTCCGGAGGCTGCTTGGACAAGGGGTGCTTTAGGAAGGCCTTCTGCTTTGACGCCTGCTCCTGGCTGAGCTCTAGCTGCAGGGACTCTGCAAGGCTGAAGGACTAGGAGAGTGCCTATCTCCACGCTGTGCGGTGACGCGCTAGGGCTCCGCGTTGCCTTTTGCAGAAGCGAGGACGCCCTCAGCCGGCTCGGCTTGTGAACGAGCCCTTGCTGGACTTCTGCAACTTCGGTGCACTGCACACGCAAGCCCGCTGCTCTGCGGCTTCGTTCTTCGCCTCACGTTGTCCGCACAAAAGGGAAGCCCAGCGAGAGGGCACTGAACTTGGCCGCTTTTGCTCGTGCATGCTGCACGCAGCCACGCTGTAGCGTGCACGCTTTCTTTGCACAGCTCTAGAGGAGAAAGGCTCACGAAGGCTGTCTGCACTTCAGGCGGCTCTCTTGAAAGCTGTTTCTTGCATCGGCGAAGTTACAGCATTTCAGGGAGTGGGTATGCAGAGCCAGCCCTACAGCTGTCAGCTACAGCTCGGAGGCATACCGGGAGCCGCTTTCTGTTCAAGTTACAAAGCATTCTATCGTTTTCTTTGCTGAGTATCTTCATACAGTACAAGCAGTAAGCACCATACACAGTGATACCTTGACATTTGCCTGTAGCCTCTCGTGACTCCTACCATTGCCGTATTATAGTCATTCTTATCCAATCGCAAGAGTAAGCAAGTTACAATTTAAGCTTACCACGGAGAATTCTCAGACCCCCCACCACCGCCACCACCCCGCCCCCCCCACCAGCCCCCCCCACCGCCACCCCCCCCCAACCCCCCCCTTCTTCTTCTTGCTCCATCGGCATTTCTTGTTTGCCTGCGAGAGCTCTCTTTCTGGTAAAACCATGTTTTCTAGCTCCTTATGCCCTTCTTGAGACTTACTTGCTTGCTGAAAAACAGGTGCTTGTACCTGTAGTCACATACCGTTGTGCTAAGCATAGAAAAAATCTCCTTCCAACGCAATCTCCAACCTTTGCCTTCTCACTTATTCAGCGATCAGTGTTTCAGCAAAACACCTTGTGCTCTCTGTCAAAACGTGCTTCCATTTCTACCTCATGCTAAGTTTCTACATTCACGCATCTTTCTGCCAAGCCTACATAGCTGTGAAACTTTCTTCCCAAACTTTCATCCTCTCCAACAAGCTCGAGCTCCAAGGACACCCTTTGGCTTTCGCTGAGTGCGCGCTGCCCACGTAGCTCTCGCTGAGCCAAGTGGGCCAGGGGAGAAGCACTTGCTGCACGAGTGTTTCAAGGTGCACGGCTTTGAAGGCAGCACCACAATCCGGGCCACGAGAAGGGCTGAGGAAGAACGTGCTGTCGTCCTGGCACCTTTCTCCTGTGTGCGAGACGTTTAACTGAAGCTCTTCGCTCGTTCTCCATGAGAGCAACTGCTGGAGGCTGCCAAGGCAGCTGCGAGCACGAAAGCATAGCCGGGCGTCTGTCTTAGAAGAAAGGCGCAGAGCCGCAGTGGGACGCGCCCTTTCCGGAGGCTGCTTGGACAAGGGGTGCTTTAGGAAGGCCTTCTGCTTTGACGCCTGCTCCTGGCTGAGCTCTAGCTGCAGGGACTCTGCAAGGCTGAAGGACTAGGAGAGTGCCTATCTCCACGCTGTGCGGTGACGCGCTAGGGCTCCGCGTTGCCTTTTGCAGAAGCGAGGACGCCCTCAGCCGGCTCGGCTTGTGAACGAGCCCTTGCTGGACTTCTGCAACTTCGGTGCACTGCACACGCAAGCCCGCTGCTCTGCGGCTTCGTTCTTCGCCTCACGTTGTCCGCACAAAAGGGAAGCCCAGCGAGGGCACTGAACTTGGCCGCTTTTGCTCGTGCATGCTGCACGCAGCCACGCTGTAGCGTGCACGCTTTCTTTGCACAGCTCTAGAGGAGAAAGGCTCACGAAGGCTGTCTGCACTTCAGGCGGCTCTCTTGAAAGCTGTTTCTTGCATCGGCGAAGTTACAGCATTTCAGGGAGTGGGTATGCAGAGCCAGCCCTACAGCTGTCAGCTACAGCTCGGAGGCATACCGGGAGCCGCTTTCTGTTCAAGTTACAAAGCATTCTATCGTTTTCTTTGCTGAGTATCTTCATACAGTACAAGCAGTAAGCACCATACACAGTGATACCTTGACATTTGCCTGTAGCCTCTCGTGACTCCTACCATTGCCGTATTATAGTCATTCTTATCCAATCGCAAGAGTAAGCAAGTTACAATTTAAGCTTACCACGGAGAATTCTCAGACCCCCCACCACCGCCACCACCCCGCCCCCCCCACCAACCCCCCCCACCGCCACCCCCCCCCAACCCCCCCCTTCTTCTTCTTGCTCCATCGGCATTTCTTGTTTGCCTGCGAGAGCTCTCTTTCTGGTAAAACCATGTTTTCTAGCTCCTTATGCCCTTCTTGAGACTTACTTGCTTGCTGAAAAACAGGTGCTTGTACCTGTAGTCACATACCGTTGTGCTAAGCATAGAAAAAATCTCCTTCCAACGCAATCTCCAACCTTTGCCTTCTCACTTATTCAGCGATCAGTGTTTCAGCAAAACACCTTGTGCTCTCTGTCCAAACGTGCTTCCATTTCTACCTCATGCTAAGTTTCTACATTCACGCATCTTTCTGCCAAGCCTACATAGCTGTGAAACTTTCTTCCCAAACTTTCATCCTCTCCAACAAGCTCGAGCTCCAAGGACACCCTTTGGCTTTCGCTGAGTGCGCGCTGCCCACGTAGCTCTCGCTGAGCCAAGTGGGCCAGGGGAGAAGCACTTGCTGCACGAGTGTTTCAAGGTGCACGGCTTTGAAGGCAGCACCACAATCCGGGCCACGAGAAGGGCTGAGGAAGAACGTGCTGTCGTCCTGGCACCTTTCTCCTGTGTGCGAGACGTTTAACTGAAGCTCTTCGCTCGTTCTCCATGAGAGCAACTGCTGGAGGCTGCCAAGGCAGCTGCGAGCACGAAAGCATAGCCGGGCGTCTGTCTTAGAAGAAAGGCGCAGAGCCGCAGTGGGACGCGCCCTTTCCGGAGGCTGCTTGGACAAGGGGTGCTTTAGGAAGGCCTTCTGCTTTGACGCCTGCTCCTGGCTGAGCTCTAGCTGCAGGGACTCTGCAAGGCTGAAGGACTAGGAGAGTGCCTATCTCCACGCTGTGCGGTGACGCGCTAGGGCTCCGCGTTGCCTTTTGCAGAAGCGAGGACGCCCTCAGCCGGCTCGGCTTGTGAACGAGCCCTTGCTGGACTTCTGCAACTTCGGTGCACTGCACACGCAAGCCCGCTGCTCTGCGGCTTCGTTCTTCGCCTCACGTTGTCCGCACAAAAGGGAAGCCCAGCGAGAGGGCACTGAACTTGGCCGCTTTTGCTCGTGCATGCTGCACGCAGCCACGCTGTAGCGTGCACGCTTTCTTTGCACAGCTCTAGAGGAGAAAGGCTCACGAAGGCTGTCTGCACTTCAGGCGGCTCTCTTGAAAGCTGTTTCTTGCATCGGCGAAGTTACAGCATTTCAGGGAGTGGGTATGCAGAGCCAGCCCTACAGCTGTCAGCTACAGCTCGGAGGCATACCGGGAGCCGCTTTCTGTTCAAGTTACAAAGCATTCTATCGTTTTCTTTGCTGAGTATCTTCATACAGTACAAGCAGTAAGCACCATACACAGTGATACCTTGACATTTGCCTGTAGCCTCTCGTGACTCCTACCATTGCCGTATTATAGTCATTCTTATCCAATCGCAAGAGTAAGCAAGTTACAATTTAAGCTTACCACGGAGAATTCTCAGACCCCCCACCACCGCCACCACCCCGCCCCCCCCACCAACCCCCCCCACCGCCACCCCCCCCAACCCCCCCCACCGCCACCCCCCCCAACCCCCCCCTTCTTCTTCTTGCTCCATCGGCATTTCTTGTTTGCCTGCGAGAGCTCTCTTTCTGGTAAAACCATGTTTTCTAGCTCCTTATGCCCTTCTTGAGACTTACTTGCTTGCTGAAAAACAGGTGCTTGTACCTGTAGTCACATACCGTTGTGCTAAGCATAGAAAAAATCTCCTTCCAACGCAATCTCCAACCTTTGCCTTCTCACTTATTCAGCGATCAGTGTTTCAGCAAAACACCTTGTGCTCTCTGTCAAAACGTGCTTCCATTTCTACCTCATGCTAAGTTTCTACATTCACGCATCTTTCTGCCAAGCCTACATAGCTGTGAAACTTTCTTCCCAAACTTTCATCCTCTCCAACAAGCTCGAGCTCCAAGGACACCCTTTGGCTTTCGCTGAGTGCGCGCTGCCCACGTAGCTCTCGCTGAGCCAAGTGGGCCAGGGGAGAAGCACTTGCTGCACGAGTGTTTCAAGGTGCACGGCTTTGAAGGCAGCACCACAATCCGGGCCACGAGAAGGGCTGAGGAAGAACGTGCTGTCGTCCTGGCACCTTTCTCCTGTGTGCGAGACGTTTAACTGAAGCTCTTCGCTCGTTCTCCATGAGAGCAACTGCTGGAGGCTGCCAAGGCAGCTGCGAGCACGAAAGCATAGCCGGGCGTCTGTCTTAGAAGAAAGGCGCAGAGCCGCAGTGGGACGCGCCCTTTCCGGAGGCTGCTTGGACAAGGGGTGCTTTAGGAAGGCCTTCTGCTTTGACGCCTGCTCCTGGCTGAGCTCTAGCTGCAGGGACTCTGCAAGGCTGAAGGACTAGGAGAGTGCCTATCTCCACGCTGTGCGGTGACGCGCTAGGGCTCCGCGTTGCCTTTTGCAGAAGCGAGGACGCCCTCAGCCGGCTCGGCTTGTGAACGAGCCCTTGCTGGACTTCTGCAACTTCGGTGCACTGCACACGCAAGCCCGCTGCTCTGCGGCTTCGTTCTTCGCCTCACGTTGTCCGCACAAAAGGGAAGCCCAGCGAGGGCACTGAACTTGGCCGCTTTTGCTCGTGCATGCTGCACGCAGCCACGCTGTAGCGTGCACGCTTTCTTTGCACAGCTCTAGAGGAGAAAGGCTCACGAAGGCTGTCTGCACTTCAGGCGGCTCTCTTGAAAGCTGTTTCTTGCATCGGCGAAGTTACAGCATTTCAGGGAGTGGGTATGCAGAGCCAGCCCTACAGCTGTCAGCTACAGCTCGGAGGCATACCGGGAGCCGCTTTCTGTTCAAGTTACAAAGCATTCTATCGTTTTCTTTGCTGAGTATCTTCATACAGTACAAGCAGTAAGCACCATACACAGTGATACCTTGACATTTGCCTGTAGCCTCTCGTGACTCCTACCATTGCCGTATTATAGTCATTCTTATCCAATCGCAAGAGTAAGCAAGTTACAATTTAAGCTTACCACGGAGAATTCTCAGACCCCCCACCACCGCCACCACCCCGCCCCCCCCACCAACCCCCCCCACCGCCACCCCCCCCAACCCCCCCCTTCTTCTTCTTGCTCCATCGGCATTTCTTGTTTGCCTGCGAGAGCTCTCTTTCTGGTAAAACCATGTTTTCTAGCTCCTTATGCCCTTCTTGAGACTTACTTGCTTGCTGAAAAACAGGTGCTTGTACCTGTAGTCACATACCGTTGTGCTAAGCATAGAAAAAATCTCCTTCCAACGCAATCTCCAACCTTTGCCTTCTCACTTATTCAGCGATCAGTGTTTCAGCAAAACACCTTGTGCTCTCTGTCCAAACGTGCTTCCATTTCTACCTCATGCTAAGTTTCTACATTCACGCATCTTTCTGCCAAGCCTACATAGCTGTGAAACTTTCTTCCCAAACTTTCATCCTCTCCAACAAGCTCGAGCTCCAAGGACACCCTTTGGCTTTCGCTGAGTGCGCGCTGCCCACGTAGCTCTCGCTGAGCCAAGTGGGCCAGGGGAGAAGCACTTGCTGCACGAGTGTTTCAAGGTGCACGGCTTTGAAGGCAGCACCACAATCCGGGCCACGAGAAGGGCTGAGGAAGAACGTGCTGTCGTCCTGGCACCTTTCTCCTGTGTGCGAGACGTTTAACTGAAGCTCTTCGCTCGTTCTCCATGAGAGCAACTGCTGGAGGCTGCCAAGGCAGCTGCGAGCACGAAAGCATAGCCGGGCGTCTGTCTTAGAAGAAAGGCGCAGAGCCGCAGTGGGACGCGCCCTTTCCGGAGGCTGCTTGGACAAGGGGTGCTTTAGGAAGGCCTTCTGCTTTGACGCCTGCTCCTGGCTGAGCTCTAGCTGCAGGGACTCTGCAAGGCTGAAGGACTAGGAGAGTGCCTATCTCCACGCTGTGCGGTGACGCGCTAGGGCTCCGCGTTGCCTTTTGCAGAAGCGAGGACGCCCTCAGCCGGCTCGGCTTGTGAACGAGCCCTTGCTGGACTTCTGCAACTTCGGTGCACTGCACACGCAAGCCCGCTGCTCTGCGGCTTCGTTCTTCGCCTCACGTTGTCCGCACAAAAGGGAAGCCCAGCGAGGGCACTGAACTTGGCCGCTTTTGCTCGTGCATGCTGCACGCAGCCACGCTGTAGCGTGCACGCTTTCTTTGCACAGCTCTAGAGGAGAAAGGCTCACGAAGGCTGTCTGCACTTCAGGCGGCTCTCTTGAAAGCTGTTTCTTGCATCGGCGAAGTTACAGCATTTCAGGGAGTGGGTATGCAGAGCCAGCCCTACAGCTGTCAGCTACAGCTCGGAGGCATACCGGGAGCCGCTTTCTGTTCAAGTTACAAAGCATTCTATCGTTTTCTTTGCTGAGTATCTTCATACAGTACAAGCAGTAAGCACCATACACAGTGATACCTTGACATTTGCCTGTAGCCTCTCGTGACTCCTACCATTGCCGTATTATAGTCATTCTTATCCAATCGCAAGAGTAAGCAAGTTACAATTTAAGCTTACCACGGAGAATTCTCAGACCCCCCACCACCGCCACCACCCCGCCCCCCCCACCAACCCCCCCCACCGCCACCCCCCCCCAACCCCCCCCTTCTTCTTCTTGCTCCATCGGCATTTCTTGTTTGCCTGCGAGAGCTCTCTTTCTGGTAAAACCATGTTTTCTAGCTCCTTATGCCCTTCTTGAGACTTACTTGCTTGCTGAAAAACAGGTGCTTGTACCTGTAGTCACATACCGTTGTGCTAAGCATAGAAAAAATCTCCTTCCAACGCAATCTCCAACCTTTGCCTTCTCACTTATTCAGCGATCAGTGTTTCAGCAAAACACCTTGTGCTCTCTGTCCAAACGTGCTTCCATTTCTACCTCATGCTAAGTTTCTACATTCACGCATCTTTCTGCCAAGCCTACATAGCTGTGAAACTTTCTTCCCAAACTTTCATCCTCTCCAACAAGCTCGAGCTCCAAGGACACCCTTTGGCTTTCGCTGAGTGCGCGCTGCCCACGTAGCTCTCGCTGAGCCAAGTGGGCCAGGGGAGAAGCACTTGCTGCACGAGTGTTTCAAGGTGCACGGCTTTGAAGGCAGCACCACAATCCGGGCCACGAGAAGGGCTGAGGAAGAACGTGCTGTCGTCCTGGCACCTTTCTCCTGTGTGCGAGACGTTTAACTGAAGCTCTTCGCTCGTTCTCCATGAGAGCAACTGCTGGAGGCTGCCAAGGCAGCTGCGAGCACGAAAGCATAGCCGGGCGTCTGTCTTAGAAGAAAGGCGCAGAGCCGCAGTGGGACGCGCCCTTTCCGGAGGCTGCTTGGACAAGGGGTGCTTTAGGAAGGCCTTCTGCTTTGACGCCTGCTCCTGGCTGAGCTCTAGCTGCAGGGACTCTGCAAGGCTGAAGGACTAGGAGAGTGCCTATCTCCACGCTGTGCGGTGACGCGCTAGGGCTCCGCGTTGCCTTTTGCAGAAGCGAGGACGCCCTCAGCCGGCTCGGCTTGTGAACGAGCCCTTGCTGGACTTCTGCAACTTCGGTGCACTGCACACGCAAGCCCGCTGCTCTGCGGCTTCGTTCTTCGCCTCACGTTGTCCGCACAAAAGGGAAGCCCAGCGAGGGCACTGAACTTGGCCGCTTTTGCTCGTGCATGCTGCACGCAGCCACGCTGTAGCGTGCACGCTTTCTTTGCACAGCTCTAGAGGAGAAAGGCTCACGAAGGCTGTCTGCACTTCAGGCGGCTCTCTTGAAAGCTGTTTCTTGCATCGGCGAAGTTACAGCATTTCAGGGAGTGGGTATGCAGAGCCAGCCCTACAGCTGTCAGCTACAGCTCGGAGGCATACCGGGAGCCGCTTTCTGTTCAAGTTACAAAGCATTCTATCGTTTTCTTTGCTGAGTATCTTCATACAGTACAAGCAGTAAGCACCATACACAGTGATACCTTGACATTTGCCTGTAGCCTCTCGTGACTCCTACCATTGCCGTATTATAGTCATTCTTATCCAATCGCAAGAGTAAGCAAGTTACAATTTAAGCTTACCACGGAGAATTCTCAGACCCCCCACCACCGCCACCACCCCGCCCCCCCCACCAACCCCCCCCACCGCCACCCCCCCCAACCCCCCCCACCGCCACCCCCCCCAACCCCCCCCTTCTTCTTCTTGCTCCATCGGCATTTCTTGTTTGCCTGCGAGAGCTCTCTTTCTGGTAAAACCATGTTTTCTAGCTCCTTATGCCCTTCTTGAGACTTACTTGCTTGCTGAAAAACAGGTGCTTGTACCTGTAGTCACATACCGTTGTGCTAAGCATAGAAAAAATCTCCTTCCAACGCAATCTCCAACCTTTGCCTTCTCACTTATTCAGCGATCAGTGTTTCAGCAAAACACCTTGTGCTCTCTGTCAAAACCTGCTTCCATTTCTACCTCATGCTAAGTTTCTACATTCACGCATCTTTCTGCCAAGCCTACATAGCTGTGAAACTTTCTTCCCAAACTTTCATCCTCTCCAACAAGCTCGAGCTCCAAGGACACCCTTTGGCTTTCGCTGAGTGCGCGCTGCCCACGTAGCTCTCGCTGAGCCAAGTGGGCCAGGGGAGAAGCACTTGCTGCACGAGTGTTTCAAGGTGCACGGCTTTGAAGGCAGCACCACAATCCGGGCCACGAGAAGGGCTGAGGAAGAACGTGCTGTCGTCCTGGCACCTTTCTCCTGTGTGCGAGACGTTTAACTGAAGCTCTTCGCTCGTTCTCCATGAGAGCAACTGCTGGAGGCTGCCAAGGCAGCTGCGAGCACGAAAGCATAGCCGGGCGTCTGTCTTAGAAGAAAGGCGCAGAGCCGCAGTGGGACGCGCCCTTTCCGGAGGCTGCTTGGACAAGGGGTGCTTTAGGAAGGCCTTCTGCTTTGACGCCTGCTCCTGGCTGAGCTCTAGCTGCAGGGACTCTGCAAGGCTGAAGGACTAGGAGAGTGCCTATCTCCACGCTGTGCGGTGACGCGCTAGGGCTCCGCGTTGCCTTTTGCAGAAGCGAGGACGCCCTCAGCCGGCTCGGCTTGTGAACGAGCCCTTGCTGGACTTCTGCAACTTCGGTGCACTGCACACGCAAGCCCGCTGCTCTGCGGCTTCGTTCTTCGCCTCACGTTGTCCGCACAAAAGGGAAGCCCAGCGAGGGCACTGAACTTGGCCGCTTTTGCTCGTGCATGCTGCACGCAGCCACGCTGTAGCGTGCACGCTTTCTTTGCACAGCTCTAGAGGAGAAAGGCTCACGAAGGCTGTCTGCACTTCAGGCGGCTCTCTTGAAAGCTGTTTCTTGCATCGGCGAAGTTACAGCATTTCAGGGAGTGGGTATGCAGAGCCAGCCCTACAGCTGTCAGCTACAGCTCGGAGGCATACCGGGAGCCGCTTTCTGTTCAAGTTACAAAGCATTCTATCGTTTTCTTTGCTGAGTATCTTCATACAGTACAAGCAGTAAGCACCATACACAGTGATACCTTGACATTTGCCTGTAGCCTCTCGTGACTCCTACCATTGCCGTATTATAGTCATTCTTATCCAATCGCAAGAGTAAGCAAGTTACAATTTAAGCTTACCACGGAGAATTCTCAGACCCCCCACCACCGCCACCACCCCGCCCCCCCCACCAACCCCCCCCACCGCCACCCCCCCCAACCCCCCCCTTCTTCTTCTTGCTCCATCGGCATTTCTTGTTTGCCTGCGAGAGCTCTCTTTCTGGTAAAACCATGTTTTCTAGCTCCTTATGCCCTTCTTGAGACTTACTTGCTTGCTGAAAAACAGGTGCTTGTACCTGTAGTCACATACCGTTGTGCTAAGCATAGAAAAAATCTCCTTCCAACGCAATCTCCAACCTTTGCCTTCTCACTTATTCAGCGATCAGTGTTTCAGCAAAACACCTTGTGCTCTCTGTCCAAACGTGCTTCCATTTCTACCTCATGCTAAGTTTCTACATTCACGCATCTTTCTGCCAAGCCTACATAGCTGTGAAACTTTCTTCCCAAACTTTCATCCTCTCCAACAAGCTCGAGCTCCAAGGACACCCTTTGGCTTTCGCTGAGTGCGCGCTGCCCACGTAGCTCTCGCTGAGCCAAGTGGGCCAGGGGAGAAGCACTTGCTGCACGAGTGTTTCAAGGTGCACGGCTTTGAAGGCAGCACCACAATCCGGGCCACGAGAAGGGCTGAGGAAGAACGTGCTGTCGTCCTGGCACCTTTCTCCTGTGTGCGAGACGTTTAACTGAAGCTCTTCGCTCGTTCTCCATGAGAGCAACTGCTGGAGGCTGCCAAGGCAGCTGCGAGCACGAAAGCATAGCCGGGCGTCTGTCTTAGAAGAAAGGCGCAGAGCCGCAGTGGGACGCGCCCTTTCCGGAGGCTGCTTGGACAAGGGGTGCTTTAGGAAGGCCTTCTGCTTTGACGCCTGCTCCTGGCTGAGCTCTAGCTGCAGGGACTCTGCAAGGCTGAAGGACTAGGAGAGTGCCTATCTCCACGCTGTGCGGTGACGCGCTAGGGCTCCGCGTTGCCTTTTGCAGAAGCGAGGACGCCCTCAGCCGGCTCGGCTTGTGAACGAGCCCTTGCTGGACTTCTGCAACTTCGGTGCACTGCACACGCAAGCCCGCTGCTCTGCGGCTTCCTTCTTCGCCTCACGTTGTCCGCACAAAAGGGAAGCCCAGCGAGGGCACTGAACTTGGCCGCTTTTGCTCGTGCATGCTGCACGCAGCCACGCTGTAGCGTGCACGCTTTCTTTGCACAGCTCTAGAGGAGAAAGGCTCACGAAGGCTGTCTGCACTTCAGGCGGCTCTCTTGAAAGCTGTTTCTTGCATCGGCGAAGTTACAGCATTTCAGGGAGTGGGTATGCAGAGCCAGCCCTACAGCTGTCAGCTACAGCTCGGAGGCATACCGGGAGCCGCTTTCTGTTCAAGTTACAAAGCATTCTATCGTTTTCTTTGCTGAGTATCTTCATACAGTACAAGCAGTAAGCACCACACACAGTGATACCTTGACATTTGCCTGTAGCCTCTCGTGACTCCTACCATTGCCGTATTATAGTCATTCTTATCCAATCGCAAGAGTAAGCAAGTTACAATTTAAGCTTACCACGGAGAATTCTCAGACCCCCCACCACCGCCACCACCCCGCCCCCCCCACCAACCCCCCCCACCGCCACCCCCCCCCAACCCCCCCCTTCTTCTTCTTGCTCCATCGGCATTTCTTGTTTGCCTGCGAGAGCTCTCTTTCTGGTAAAACCATGTTTTCTAGCTCCTTATGCCCTTCTTGAGACTTACTTGCTTGCTGAAAAACAGGTGCTTGTACCTGTAGTCACATACCGTTGTGCTAAGCATAGAAAAAATCTCCTTCCAACGCAATCTCCAACCTTTGCCTTCTCACTTATTCAGCGATCAGTGTTTCAGCAAAACACCTTGTGCTCTCTGTCCAAACGTGCTTCCATTTCTACCTCATGCTAAGTTTCTACATTCACGCATCTTTCTGCCAAGCCTACATAGCTGTGAAACTTTCTTCCCAAACTTTCATCCTCTCCAACAAGCTCGAGCTCCAAGGACACCCTTTGGCTTTCGCTGAGTGCGCGCTGCCCACGTAGCTCTCGCTGAGCCAAGTGGGCCAGGGGAGAAGCACTTGCTGCACGAGTGTTTCAAGGTGCACGGCTTTGAAGGCAGCACCACAATCCGGGCCACGAGAAGGGCTGAGGAAGAACGTGCTGTCGTCCTGGCACCTTTCTCCTGTGTGCGAGACGTTTAACTGAAGCTCTTCGCTCGTTCTCCATGAGAGCAACTGCTGGAGGCTGCCAAGGCAGCTGCGAGCACGAAAGCATAGCCGGGCGTCTGTCTTAGAAGAAAGGCGCAGAGCCGCAGTGGGACGCGCCCTTTCCGGAGGCTGCTTGGACAAGGGGTGCTTTAGGAAGGCCTTCTGCTTTGACGCCTGCTCCTGGCTGAGCTCTAGCTGCAGGGACTCTGCAAGGCTGAAGGACTAGGAGAGTGCCTATCTCCACGCTGTGCGGTGACGCGCTAGGGCTCCGCGTTGCCTTTTGCAGAAGCGAGGACGCCCTCAGCCGGCTCGGCTTGTGAACGAGCCCTTGCTGGACTTCTGCAACTTCGGTGCACTGCACACGCAAGCCCGCTGCTCTGCGGCTTCGTTCTTCGCCTCACGTTGTCCGCACAAAAGGGAAGCCCAGCGAGAGGGCACTGAACTTGGCCGCTTTTGCTCGTGCATGCTGCACGCAGCCACGCTGTAGCGTGCACGCTTTCTTTGCACAGCTCTAGAGGAGAAAGGCTCACGAAGGCTGTCTGCACTTCAGGCGGCTCTCTTGAAAGCTGTTTCTTGCATCGGCGAAGTTACAGCATTTCAGGGAGTGGGTATGCAGAGCCAGCCCTACAGCTGTCAGCTACAGCTCGGAGGCATACCGGGAGCCGCTTTCTGTTCAAGTTACAAAGCATTCTATCGTTTTCTTTGCTGAGTATCTTCATACAGTACAAGCAGTAAGCACCATACACAGTGATACCTTGACATTTGCCTGTAGCCTCTCGTGACTCCTACCATTGCCGTATTATAGTCATTCTTATCCAATCGCAAGAGTAAGCAAGTTACAATTTAAGCTTACCACGGAGAATTCTCAGACCCCCCACCACCGCCACCACCCCGCCCCCCCCACCAACCCCCCCCACCGCCACCCCCCCCAACCCCCCCCACCGCCACCCCCCCCAACCCCCCCCTTCTTCTTCTTGCTCCATCGGCATTTCTTGTTTGCCTGCGAGAGCTCTCTTTCTGGTAAAACCATGTTTTCTAGCTCCTTATGCCCTTCTTGAGACTTACTTGCTTGCTGAAAAACAGGTGCTTGTACCTGTAGTCACATACCGTTGTGCTAAGCATAGAAAAAATCTCCTTCCAACGCAATCTCCAACCTTTGCCTTCTCACTTATTCAGCGATCAGTGTTTCAGCAAAACACCTTGTGCTCTCTGTCAAAACGTGCTTCCATTTCTACCTCATGCTAAGTTTCTACATTCACGCATCTTTCTGCCAAGCCTACATAGCTGTGAAACTTTCTTCCCAAACTTTCATCCTCTCCAACAAGCTCGAGCTCCAAGGACACCCTTTGGCTTTCGCTGAGTGCGCGCTGCCCACGTAGCTCTCGCTGAGCCAAGTGGGCCAGGGGAGAAGCACTTGCTGCACGAGTGTTTCAAGGTGCACGGCTTTGAAGGCAGCACCACAATCCGGGCCACGAGAAGGGCTGAGGAAGAACGTGCTGTCGTCCTGGCACCTTTCTCCTGTGTGCGAGACGTTTAACTGAAGCTCTTCGCTCGTTCTCCATGAGAGCAACTGCTGGAGGCTGCCAAGGCAGCTGCGAGCACGAAAGCATAGCCGGGCGTCTGTCTTAGAAGAAAGGCGCAGAGCCGCAGTGGGACGCGCCCTTTCCGGAGGCTGCTTGGACAAGGGGTGCTTTAGGAAGGCCTTCTGCTTTGACGCCTGCTCCTGGCTGAGCTCTAGCTGCAGGGACTCTGCAAGGCTGAAGGACTAGGAGAGTGCCTATCTCCACGCTGTGCGGTGACGCGCTAGGGCTCCGCGTTGCCTTTTGCAGAAGCGAGGACGCCCTCAGCCGGCTCGGCTTGTGAACGAGCCCTTGCTGGACTTCTGCAACTTCGGTGCACTGCACACGCAAGCCCGCTGCTCTGCGGCTTCGTTCTTCGCCTCACGTTGTCCGCACAAAAGGGAAGCCCAGCGAGGGCACTGAACTTGGCCGCTTTTGCTCGTGCATGCTGCACGCAGCCACGCTGTAGCGTGCACGCTTTCTTTGCACAGCTCTAGAGGAGAAAGGCTCACGAAGGCTGTCTGCACTTCAGGCGGCTCTCTTGAAAGCTGTTTCTTGCATCGGCGAAGTTACAGCATTTCAGGGAGTGGGTATGCAGAGCCAGCCCTACAGCTGTCAGCTACAGCTCGGAGGCATACCGGGAGCCGCTTTCTGTTCAAGTTACAAAGCATTCTATCGTTTTCTTTGCTGAGTATCTTCATACAGTACAAGCAGTAAGCACCATACACAGTGATACCTTGACATTTGCCTGTAGCCTCTCGTGACTCCTACCATTGCCGTATTATAGTCATTCTTATCCAATCGCAAGAGTAAGCAAGTTACAATTTAAGCTTACCACGGAGAATTCTCAGACCCCCCACCACCGCCACCACCCCGCCCCCCCCACCAACCCCCCCCACCGCCACCCCCCCCCAACCCCCCCCTTCTTCTTCTTGCTCCATCGGCATTTCTTGTTTGCCTGCGAGAGCTCTCTTTCTGGTAAAACCATGTTTTCTAGCTCCTTATGCCCTTCTTGAGACTTACTTGCTTGCTGAAAAACAGGTGCTTGTACCTGTAGTCACATACCGTTGTGCTAAGCATAGAAAAAATCTCCTTCCAACGCAATCTCCAACCTTTGCCTTCTCACTTATTCAGCGATCAGTGTTTCAGCAAAACACCTTGTGCTCTCTGTCCAAACGTGCTTCCATTTCTACCTCATGCTAAGTTTCTACATTCACGCATCTTTCTGCCAAGCCTACATAGCTGTGAAACTTTCTTCCCAAACTTTCATCCTCTCCAACAAGCTCGAGCTCCAAGGACACCCTTTGGCTTTCGCTGAGTGCGCGCTGCCCACGTAGCTCTCGCTGAGCCAAGTGGGCCAGGGGAGAAGCACTTGCTGCACGAGTGTTTCAAGGTGCACGGCTTTGAAGGCAGCACCACAATCCGGGCCACGAGAAGGGCTGAGGAAGAACGTGCTGTCGTCCTGGCACCTTTCTCCTGTGTGCGAGACGTTTAACTGAAGCTCTTCGCTCGTTCTCCATGAGAGCAACTGCTGGAGGCTGCCAAGGCAGCTGCGAGCACGAAAGCATAGCCGGGCGTCTGTCTTAGAAGAAAGGCGCAGAGCCGCAGTGGGACGCGCCCTTTCCGGAGGCTGCTTGGACAAGGGGTGCTTTAGGAAGGCCTTCTGCTTTGACGCCTGCTCCTGGCTGAGCTCTAGCTGCAGGGACTCTGCAAGGCTGAAGGACTAGGAGAGTGCCTATCTCCACGCTGTGCGGTGACGCGCTAGGGCTCCGCGTTGCCTTTTGCAGAAGCGAGGACGCCCTCAGCCGGCTCGGCTTGTGAACGAGCCCTTGCTGGACTTCTGCAACTTCGGTGCACTGCACACGCAAGCCCGCTGCTCTGCGGCTTCGTTCTTCGCCTCACGTTGTCCGCACAAAAGGGAAGCCCAGCGAGAGGGCACTGAACTTGGCCGCTTTTGCTCGTGCATGCTGCACGCAGCCACGCTGTAGCGTGCACGCTTTCTTTGCACAGCTCTAGAGGAGAAAGGCTCACGAAGGCTGTCTGCACTTCAGGCGGCTCTCTTGAAAGCTGTTTCTTGCATCGGCGAAGTTACAGCATTTCAGGGAGTGGGTATGCAGAGCCAGCCCTACAGCTGTCAGCTACAGCTCGGAGGCATACCGGGAGCCGCTTTCTGTTCAAGTTACAAAGCATTCTATCGTTTTCTTTGCTGAGTATCTTCATACAGTACAAGCAGTAAGCACCATACACAGTGATACCTTGACATTTGCCTGTAGCCTCTCGTGACTCCTACCATTGCCGTATTATAGTCATTCTTATCCAATCGCAAGAGTAAGCAAGTTACAATTTAAGCTTACCACGGAGAATTCTCAGACCCCCCACCACCGCCACCACCCCGCCCCCCCCACCAACCCCCCCCACCGCCACCCCCCCCAACCCCCCCCACCGCCACCCCCCCCAACCCCCCCCTTCTTCTTCTTGCTCCATCGGCATTTCTTGTTTGCCTGCGAGAGCTCTCTTTCTGGTAAAACCATGTTTTCTAGCTCCTTATGCCCTTCTTGAGACTTACTTGCTTGCTGAAAAACAGGTGCTTGTACCTGTAGTCACATACCGTTGTGCTAAGCATAGAAAAAATCTCCTTCCAACGCAATCTCCAACCTTTGCCTTCTCACTTATTCAGCGATCAGTGTTTCAGCAAAACACCTTGTGCTCTCTGTCAAAACGTGCTTCCATTTCTACCTCATGCTAAGTTTCTACATTCACGCATCTTTCTGCCAAGCCTACATAGCTGTGAAACTTTCTTCCCAAACTTTCATCCTCTCCAACAAGCTCGAGCTCCAAGGACACCCTTTGGCTTTCGCTGAGTGCGCGCTGCCCACGTAGCTCTCGCTGAGCCAAGTGGGCCAGGGGAGAAGCACTTGCTGCACGAGTGTTTCAAGGTGCACGGCTTTGAAGGCAGCACCACAATCCGGGCCACGAGAAGGGCTGAGGAAGAACGTGCTGTCGTCCTGGCACCTTTCTCCTGTGTGCGAGACGTTTAACTGAAGCTCTTCGCTCGTTCTCCATGAGAGCAACTGCTGGAGGCTGCCAAGGCAGCTGCGAGCACGAAAGCATAGCCGGGCGTCTGTCTTAGAAGAAAGGCGCAGAGCCGCAGTGGGACGCGCCCTTTCCGGAGGCTGCTTGGACAAGGGGTGCTTTAGGAAGGCCTTCTGCTTTGACGCCTGCTCCTGGCTGAGCTCTAGCTGCAGGGACTCTGCAAGGCTGAAGGACTAGGAGAGTGCCTATCTCCACGCTGTGCGGTGACGCGCTAGGGCTCCGCGTTGCCTTTTGCAGAAGCGAGGACGCCCTCAGCCGGCTCGGCTTGTGAACGAGCCCTTGCTGGACTTCTGCAACTTCGGTGCACTGCACACGCAAGCCCGCTGCTCTGCGGCTTCGTTCTTCGCCTCACGTTGTCCGCACAAAAGGGAAGCCCAGCGAGGGCACTGAACTTGGCCGCTTTTGCTCGTGCATGCTGCACGCAGCCACGCTGTAGCGTGCACGCTTTCTTTGCACAGCTCTAGAGGAGAAAGGCTCACGAAGGCTGTCTGCACTTCAGGCGGCTCTCTTGAAAGCTGTTTCTTGCATCGGCGAAGTTACAGCATTTCAGGGAGTGGGTATGCAGAGCCAGCCCTACAGCTGTCAGCTACAGCTCGGAGGCATACCGGGAGCCGCTTTCTGTTCAAGTTACAAAGCATTCTATCGTTTTCTTTGCTGAGTATCTTCATACAGTACAAGCAGTAAGCACCATACACAGTGATACCTTGACATTTGCCTGTAGCCTCTCGTGACTCCTACCATTGCCGTATTATAGTCATTCTTATCCAATCGCAAGAGTAAGCAAGTTACAATTTAAGCTTACCACGGAGAATTCTCAGACCCCCCACCACCGCCACCACCCCGCCCCCCCCACCAACCCCCCCCACCGCCACCCCCCCCAACCCCCCCCACCGCCACCCCCCCCAACCCCCCCCTTCTTCTTCTTGCTCCATCGGCATTTCTTGTTTGCCTGCGAGAGCTCTCTTTCTGGTAAAACCATGTTTTCTAGCTCCTTATGCCCTTCTTGAGACTTACTTGCTTGCTGAAAAACAGGTGCTTGTACCTGTAGTCACATACCGTTGTGCTAAGCATAGAAAAAATCTCCTTCCAACGCAATCTCCAACCTTTGCCTTCTCACTTATTCAGCGATCAGTGTTTCAGCAAAACACCTTGTGCTCTCTGTCAAAACGTGCTTCCATTTCTACCTCATGCTAAGTTTCTACATTCACGCATCTTTCTGCCAAGCCTACATAGCTGTGAAACTTTCTTCCCAAACTTTCATCCTCTCCAACAAGCTCGAGCTCCAAGGACACCCTTTGGCTTTCGCTGAGTGCGCGCTGCCCACGTAGCTCTCGCTGAGCCAAGTGGGCCAGGGGAGAAGCACTTGCTGCACGAGTGTTTCAAGGTGCACGGCTTTGAAGGCAGCACCACAATCCGGGCCACGAGAAGGGCTGAGGAAGAACGTGCTGTCGTCCTGGCACCTTTCTCCTGTGTGCGAGACGTTTAACTGAAGCTCTTCGCTCGTTCTCCATGAGAGCAACTGCTGGAGGCTGCCAAGGCAGCTGCGAGCACGAAAGCATAGCCGGGCGTCTGTCTTAGAAGAAAGGCGCAGAGCCGCAGTGGGACGCGCCCTTTCCGGAGGCTGCTTGGACAAGGGGTGCTTTAGGAAGGCCTTCTGCTTTGACGCCTGCTCCTGGCTGAGCTCTAGCTGCAGGGACTCTGCAAGGCTGAAGGACTAGGAGAGTGCCTATCTCCACGCTGTGCGGTGACGCGCTAGGGCTCCGCGTTGCCTTTTGCAGAAGCGAGGACGCCCTCAGCCGGCTCGGCTTGTGAACGAGCCCTTGCTGGACTTCTGCAACTTCGGTGCACTGCACACGCAAGCCCGCTGCTCTGCGGCTTCGTTCTTCGCCTCACGTTGTCCGCACAAAAGGGAAGCCCAGCGAGAGGGCACTGAACTTGGCCGCTTTTGCTCGTGCATGCTGCACGCAGCCACGCTGTAGCGTGCACGCTTTCTTTGCACAGCTCTAGAGGAGAAAGGCTCACGAAGGCTGTCTGCACTTCAGGCGGCTCTCTTGAAAGCTGTTTCTTGCATCGGCGAAGTTACAGCATTTCAGGGAGTGGGTATGCAGAGCCAGCCCTACAGCTGTCAGCTACAGCTCGGAGGCATACCGGGAGCCGCTTTCTGTTCAAGTTACAAAGCATTCTATCGTTTTCTTTGCTGAGTATCTTCATACAGTACAAGCAGTAAGCACCATACACAGTGATACCTTGACATTTGCCTGTAGCCTCTCGTGACTCCTACCATTGCCGTATTATAGTCATTCTTATCCAATCGCAAGAGTAAGCAAGTTACAATTTAAGCTTACCACGGAGAATTCTCAGACCCCCCACCACCGCCACCACCCCGCCCCCCCCACCAACCCCCCCCACCGCCACCCCCCCCAACCCCCCCCTTCTTCTTCTTGCTCCATCGGCATTTCTTGTTTGCCTGCGAGAGCTCTCTTTCTGGTAAAACCATGTTTTCTAGCTCCTTATGCCCTTCTTGAGACTTACTTGCTTGCTGAAAAACAGGTGCTTGTACCTGTAGTCACATACCGTTGTGCTAAGCATAGAAAAAATCTCCTTCCAACGCAATCTCCAACCTTTGCCTTCTCACTTATTCAGCGATCAGTGTTTCAGCAAAACACCTTGTGCTCTCTGTCAAAACGTGCTTCCATTTCTACCTCATGCTAAGTTTCTACATTCACGCATCTTTCTGCCAAGCCTACATAGCTGTGAAACTTTCTTCCCAAACTTTCATCCTCTCCAACAAGCTCGAGCTCCAAGGACACCCTTTGGCTTTCGCTGAGTGCGCGCTGCCCACGTAGCTCTCGCTGAGCCAAGTGGGCCAGGGGAGAAGCACTTGCTGCACGAGTGTTTCAAGGTGCACGGCTTTGAAGGCAGCACCACAATCCGGGCCACGAGAAGGGCTGAGGAAGAACGTGCTGTCGTCCTGGCACCTTTCTCCTGTGTGCGAGACGTTTAACTGAAGCTCTTCGCTCGTTCTCCATGAGAGCAACTGCTGGAGGCTGCCAAGGCAGCTGCGAGCACGAAAGCATAGCCGGGCGTCTGTCTTAGAAGAAAGGCGCAGAGCCGCAGTGGGACGCGCCCTTTCCGGAGGCTGCTTGGACAAGGGGTGCTTTAGGAAGGCCTTCTGCTTTGACGCCTGCTCCTGGCTGAGCTCTAGCTGCAGGGACTCTGCAAGGCTGAAGGACTAGGAGAGTGCCTATCTCCACGCTGTGCGGTGACGCGCTAGGGCTCCGCGTTGCCTTTTGCAGAAGCGAGGACGCCCTCAGCCGGCTCGGCTTGTGAACGAGCCCTTGCTGGACTTCTGCAACTTCGGTGCACTGCACACGCAAGCCCGCTGCTCTGCGGCTTCGTTCTTCGCCTCACGTTGTCCGCACAAAAGGGAAGCCCAGCGAGGGCACTGAACTTGGCCGCTTTTGCTCGTGCATGCTGCACGCAGCCACGCTGTAGCGTGCACGCTTTCTTTGCACAGCTCTAGAGGAGAAAGGCTCACGAAGGCTGTCTGCACTTCAGGCGGCTCTCTTGAAAGCTGTTTCTTGCATCGGCGAAGTTACAGCATTTCAGGGAGTGGGTATGCAGAGCCAGCCCTACAGCTGTCAGCTACAGCTCGGAGGCATACCGGGAGCCGCTTTCTGTTCAAGTTACAAAGCATTCTATCGTTTTCTTTGCTGAGTATCTTCATACAGTACAAGCAGTAAGCACCATACACAGTGATACCTTGACATTTGCCTGTAGCCTCTCGTGACTCCTACCATTGCCGTATTATAGTCATTCTTATCCAATCGCAAGAGTAAGCAAGTTACAATTTAAGCTTACCACGGAGAATTCTCAGACCCCCCACCACCGCCACCACCCCGCCCCCCCCACCAACCCCCCCCACCGCCACCCCCCCCCAACCCCCCCCTTCTTCTTCTTGCTCCATCGGCATTTCTTGTTTGCCTGCGAGAGCTCTCTTTCTGGTAAAACCATGTTTTCTAGCTCCTTATGCCCTTCTTGAGACTTACTTGCTTGCTGAAAAACAGGTGCTTGTACCTGTAGTCACATACCGTTGTGCTAAGCATAGAAAAAATCTCCTTCCAACGCAATCTCCAACCTTTGCCTTCTCACTTATTCAGCGATCAGTGTTTCAGCAAAACACCTTGTGCTCTCTGTCCAAACGTGCTTCCATTTCTACCTCATGCTAAGTTTCTACATTCACGCATCTTTCTGCCAAGCCTACATAGCTGTGAAACTTTCTTCCCAAACTTTCATCCTCTCCAACAAGCTCGAGCTCCAAGGACACCCTTTGGCTTTCGCTGAGTGCGCGCTGCCCACGTAGCTCTCGCTGAGCCAAGTGGGCCAGGGGAGAAGCACTTGCTGCACGAGTGTTTCAAGGTGCACGGCTTTGAAGGCAGCACCACAATCCGGGCCACGAGAAGGGCTGAGGAAGAACGTGCTGTCGTCCTGGCACCTTTCTCCTGTGTGCGAGACGTTTAACTGAAGCTCTTCGCTCGTTCTCCATGAGAGCAACTGCTGGAGGCTGCCAAGGCAGCTGCGAGCACGAAAGCATAGCCGGGCGTCTGTCTTAGAAGAAAGGCGCAGAGCCGCAGTGGGACGCGCCCTTTCCGGAGGCTGCTTGGACAAGGGGTGCTTTAGGAAGGCCTTCTGCTTTGACGCCTGCTCCTGGCTGAGCTCTAGCTGCAGGGACTCTGCAAGGCTGAAGGACTAGGAGAGTGCCTATCTCCACGCTGTGCGGTGACGCGCTAGGGCTCCGCGTTGCCTTTTGCAGAAGCGAGGACGCCCTCAGCCGGCTCGGCTTGTGAACGAGCCCTTGCTGGACTTCTGCAACTTCGGTGCACTGCACACGCAAGCCCGCTGCTCTGCGGCTTCGTTCTTCGCCTCACGTTGTCCGCACAAAAGGGAAGCCCAGCGAGAGGGCACTGAACTTGGCCGCTTTTGCTCGTGCATGCTGCACGCAGCCACGCTGTAGCGTGCACGCTTTCTTTGCACAGCTCTAGAGGAGAAAGGCTCACGAAGGCTGTCTGCACTTCAGGCGGCTCTCTTGAAAGCTGTTTCTTGCATCGGCGAAGTTACAGCATTTCAGGGAGTGGGTATGCAGAGCCAGCCCTACAGCTGTCAGCTACAGCTCGGAGGCATACCGGGAGCCGCTTTCTGTTCAAGTTACAAAGCATTCTATCGTTTTCTTTGCTGAGTATCTTCATACAGTACAAGCAGTAAGCACCATACACAGTGATACCTTGACATTTGCCTGTAGCCTCTCGTGACTCCTACCATTGCCGTATTATAGTCATTCTTATCCAATCGCAAGAGTAAGCAAGTTACAATTTAAGCTTACCACGGAGAATTCTCAGACCCCCCACCACCGCCACCACCCCGCCCCCCCCACCAACCCCCCCCACCGCCACCCCCCCCAACCCCCCCCTTCTTCTTCTTGCTCCATCGGCATTTCTTGTTTGCCTGCGAGAGCTCTCTTTCTGGTAAAACCATGTTTTCTAGCTCCTTATGCCCTTCTTGAGACTTACTTGCTTGCTGAAAAACAGGTGCTTGTACCTGTAGTCACATACCGTTGTGCTAAGCATAGAAAAAATCTCCTTCCAACGCAATCTCCAACCTTTGCCTTCTCACTTATTCAGCGATCAGTGTTTCAGCAAAACACCTTGTGCTCTCTGTCAAAACGTGCTTCCATTTCTACCTCATGCTAAGTTTCTACATTCACGCATCTTTCTGCCAAGCCTACATAGCTGTGAAACTTTCTTCCCAAACTTTCATCCTCTCCAACAAGCTCGAGCTCCAAGGACACCCTTTGGCTTTCGCTGAGTGCGCGCTGCCCACGTAGCTCTCGCTGAGCCAAGTGGGCCAGGGGAGAAGCACTTGCTGCACGAGTGTTTCAAGGTGCACGGCTTTGAAGGCAGCACCACAATCCGGGCCACGAGAAGGGCTGAGGAAGAACGTGCTGTCGTCCTGGCACCTTTCTCCTGTGTGCGAGACGTTTAACTGAAGCTCTTCGCTCGTTCTCCATGAGAGCAACTGCTGGAGGCTGCCAAGGCAGCTGCGAGCACGAAAGCATAGCCGGGCGTCTGTCTTAGAAGAAAGGCGCAGAGCCGCAGTGGGACGCGCCCTTTCCGGAGGCTGCTTGGACAAGGGGTGCTTTAGGAAGGCCTTCTGCTTTGACGCCTGCTCCTGGCTGAGCTCTAGCTGCAGGGACTCTGCAAGGCTGAAGGACTAGGAGAGTGCCTATCTCCACGCTGTGCGGTGACGCGCTAGGGCTCCGCGTTGCCTTTTGCAGAAGCGAGGACGCCCTCAGCCGGCTCGGCTTGTGAACGAGCCCTTGCTGGACTTCTGCAACTTCGGTGCACTGCACACGCAAGCCCGCTGCTCTGCGGCTTCGTTCTTCGCCTCACGTTGTCCGCACAAAAGGGAAGCCCAGCGAGGGCACTGAACTTGGCCGCTTTTGCTCGTGCATGCTGCACGCAGCCACGCTGTAGCGTGCACGCTTTCTTTGCACAGCTCTAGAGGAGAAAGGCTCACGAAGGCTGTCTGCACTTCAGGCGGCTCTCTTGAAAGCTGTTTCTTGCATCGGCGAAGTTACAGCATTTCAGGGAGTGGGTATGCAGAGCCAGCCCTACAGCTGTCAGCTACAGCTCGGAGGCATACCGGGAGCCGCTTTCTGTTCAAGTTACAAAGCATTCTATCGTTTTCTTTGCTGAGTATCTTCATACAGTACAAGCAGTAAGCACCATACACAGTGATACCTTGACATTTGCCTGTAGCCTCTCGTGACTCCTACCATTGCCGTATTATAGTCATTCTTATCCAATCGCAAGAGTAAGCAAGTTACAATTTAAGCTTACCACGGAGAATTCTCAGACCCCCCACCACCGCCACCACCCCGCCCCCCCCACCAGCCCCCCCCCCCGCCACCCCCCCCCAACCCCCCCCTTCTTCTTCTTGCTCCATCGGCATTTCTTGTTTGCCTGCGAGAGCTCTCTTTCTGGTAAAACCATGTTTTCTAGCTCCTTATGCCCTTCTTGAGACTTACTTGCTTGCTGAAAAACAGGTGCTTGTACCTGTAGTCACATACCGTTGTGCTAAGCATAGAAAAAATCTCCTTCCAACGCAATCTCCAACCTTTGCCTTCTCACTTATTCAGCGATCAGTGTTTCAGCAAAACACCTTGTGCTCTCTGTCAAAACGTGCTTCCATTTCTACCTCATGCTAAGTTTCTACATTCACGCATCTTTCTGCCAAGCCTACATAGCTGTGAAACTTTCTTCCCAAACTTTCATCCTCTCCAACAAGCTCGAGCTCCAAGGACACCCTTTGGCTTTCGCTGAGTGCGCGCTGCCCACGTAGCTCTCGCTGAGCCAAGTGGGCCAGGGGAGAAGCACTTGCTGCACGAGTGTTTCAAGGTGCACGGCTTTGAAGGCAGCACCACAATCCGGGCCACGAGAAGGGCTGAGGAAGAACGTGCTGTCGTCCTGGCACCTTTCTCCTGTGTGCGAGACGTTTAACTGAAGCTCTTCGCTCGTTCTCCATGAGAGCAACTGCTGGAGGCTGCCAAGGCAGCTGCGAGCACGAAAGCATAGCCGGGCGTCTGTCTTAGAAGAAAGGCGCAGAGCCGCAGTGGGACGCGCCCTTTCCGGAGGCTGCTTGGACAAGGGGTGCTTTAGGAAGGCCTTCTGCTTTGACGCCTGCTCCTGGCTGAGCTCTAGCTGCAGGGACTCTGCAAGGCTGAAGGACTAGGAGAGTGCCTATCTCCACGCTGTGCGGTGACGCGCTAGGGCTCCGCGTTGCCTTTTGCAGAAGCGAGGACGCCCTCAGCCGGCTCGGCTTGTGAACGAGCCCTTGCTGGACTTCTGCAACTTCGGTGCACTGCACACGCAAGCCCGCTGCTCTGCGGCTTCCTTCTTCGCCTCACGTTGTCCGCACAAAAGGGAAGCCCAGCGAGGGCACTGAACTTGGCCGCTTTTGCTCGTGCATGCTGCACGCAGCCACGCTGTAGCGTGCACGCTTTCTTTGCACAGCTCTAGAGGAGAAAGGCTCACGAAGGCTGTCTGCACTTCAGGCGGCTCTCTTGAAAGCTGTTTCTTGCATCGGCGAAGTTACAGCATTTCAGGGAGTGGGTATGCAGAGCCAGCCCTACAGCTGTCAGCTACAGCTCGGAGGCATACCGGGAGCCGCTTTCTGTTCAAGTTACAAAGCATTCTATCGTTTTCTTTGCTGAGTATCTTCATACAGTACAAGCAGTAAGCACCATACACAGTGATACCTTGACATTTGCCTGTAGCCTCTCGTGACTCCTACCATTGCCGTATTATAGTCATTCTTATCCAATCGCAAGAGTAAGCAAGTTACAATTTAAGCTTACCACGGAGAATTCTCAGACCCCCCACCACCGCCACCACCCCGCCCCCCCCACCAACCCCCCCCACCGCCACCCCCCCCAACCCCCCCCTTCTTCTTCTTGCTCCATCGGCATTTCTTGTTTGCCTGCGAGAGCTCTCTTTCTGGTAAAACCATGTTTTCTAGCTCCTTATGCCCTTCTTGAGACTTACTTGCTTGCTGAAAAACAGGTGCTTGTACCTGTAGTCACATACCGTTGTGCTAAGCATAGAAAAAATCTCCTTCCAACGCAATCTCCAACCTTTGCCTTCTCACTTATTCAGCGATCAGTGTTTCAGCAAAACACCTTGTGCTCTCTGTCCAAACGTGCTTCCATTTCTACCTCATGCTAAGTTTCTACATTCACGCATCTTTCTGCCAAGCCTACATAGCTGTGAAACTTTCTTCCCAAACTTTCATCCTCTCCAACAAGCTCGAGCTCCAAGGACACCCTTTGGCTTTCGCTGAGTGCGCGCTGCCCACGTAGCTCTCGCTGAGCCAAGTGGGCCAGGGGAGAAGCACTTGCTGCACGAGTGTTTCAAGGTGCACGGCTTTGAAGGCAGCACCACAATCCGGGCCACGAGAAGGGCTGAGGAAGAACGTGCTGTCGTCCTGGCACCTTTCTCCTGTGTGCGAGACGTTTAACTGAAGCTCTTCGCTCGTTCTCCATGAGAGCAACTGCTGGAGGCTGCCAAGGCAGCTGCGAGCACGAAAGCATAGCCGGGCGTCTGTCTTAGAAGAAAGGCGCAGAGCCGCAGTGGGACGCGCCCTTTCCGGAGGCTGCTTGGACAAGGGGTGCTTTAGGAAGGCCTTCTGCTTTGACGCCTGCTCCTGGCTGAGCTCTAGCTGCAGGGACTCTGCAAGGCTGAAGGACTAGGAGAGTGCCTATCTCCACGCTGTGCGGTGACGCGCTAGGGCTCCGCGTTGCCTTTTGCAGAAGCGAGGACGCCCTCAGCCGGCTCGGCTTGTGAACGAGCCCTTGCTGGACTTCTGCAACTTCGGTGCACTGCACACGCAAGCCCGCTGCTCTGCGGCTTCCTTCTTCGCCTCACGTTGTCCGCACAAAAGGGAAGCCCAGCGAGGGCACTGAACTTGGCCGCTTTTGCTCGTGCATGCTGCACGCAGCCACGCTGTAGCGTGCACGCTTTCTTTGCACAGCTCTAGAGGAGAAAGGCTCACGAAGGCTGTCTGCACTTCAGGCGGCTCTCTTGAAAGCTGTTTCTTGCATCGGCGAAGTTACAGCATTTCAGGGAGTGGGTATGCAGAGCCAGCCCTACAGCTGTCAGCTACAGCTCGGAGGCATACCGGGAGCCGCTTTCTGTTCAAGTTACAAAGCATTCTATCGTTTTCTTTGCTGAGTATCTTCATACAGTACAAGCAGTAAGCACCATACACAGTGATACCTTGACATTTGCCTGTAGCCTCTCGTGACTCCTACCATTGCCGTATTATAGTCATTCTTATCCAATCGCAAGAGTAAGCAAGTTACAATTTAAGCTTACCACGGAGAATTCTCAGACCCCCCACCACCGCCACCACCCCGCCCCCCCCACCAACCCCCCCCACCGCCACCCCCCCCAACCCCCCCCTTCTTCTTCTTGCTCCATCGGCATTTCTTGTTTGCCTGCGAGAGCTCTCTTTCTGGTAAAACCATGTTTTCTAGCTCCTTATGCCCTTCTTGAGACTTACTTGCTTGCTGAAAAACAGGTGCTTGTACCTGTAGTCACATACCGTTGTGCTAAGCATAGAAAAAATCTCCTTCCAACGCAATCTCCAACCTTTGCCTTCTCACTTATTCAGCGATCAGTGTTTCAGCAAAACACCTTGTGCTCTCTGTCAAAACCTGCTTCCATTTCTACCTCATGCTAAGTTTCTACATTCACGCATCTTTCTGCCAAGCCTACATAGCTGTGAAACTTTCTTCCCAAACTTTCATCCTCTCCAACAAGCTCGAGCTCCAAGGACACCCTTTGGCTTTCGCTGAGTGCGCGCTGCCCACGTAGCTCTCGCTGAGCCAAGTGGGCCAGGGGAGAAGCACTTGCTGCACGAGTGTTTCAAGGTGCACGGCTTTGAAGGCAGCACCACAATCCGGGCCACGAGAAGGGCTGAGGAAGAACGTGCTGTCGTCCTGGCACCTTTCTCCTGTGTGCGAGACGTTTAACTGAAGCTCTTCGCTCGTTCTCCATGAGAGCAACTGCTGGAGGCTGCCAAGGCAGCTGCGAGCACGAAAGCATAGCCGGGCGTCTGTCTTAGAAGAAAGGCGCAGAGCCGCAGTGGGACGCGCCCTTTCCGGAGGCTGCTTGGACAAGGGGTGCTTTAGGAAGGCCTTCTGCTTTGACGCCTGCTCCTGGCTGAGCTCTAGCTGCAGGGACTCTGCAAGGCTGAAGGACTAGGAGAGTGCCTATCTCCACGCTGTGCGGTGACGCGCTAGGGCTCCGCGTTGCCTTTTGCAGAAGCGAGGACGCCCTCAGCCGGCTCGGCTTGTGAACGAGCCCTTGCTGGACTTCTGCAACTTCGGTGCACTGCACACGCAAGCCCGCTGCTCTGCGGCTTCGTTCTTCGCCTCACGTTGTCCGCACAAAAGGGAAGCCCAGCGAGGGCACTGAACTTGGCCGCTTTTGCTCGTGCATGCTGCACGCAGCCACGCTGTAGCGTGCACGCTTTCTTTGCACAGCTCTAGAGGAGAAAGGCTCACGAAGGCTGTCTGCACTTCAGGCGGCTCTCTTGAAAGCTGTTTCTTGCATCGGCGAAGTTACAGCATTTCAGGGAGTGGGTATGCAGAGCCAGCCCTACAGCTGTCAGCTACAGCTCGGAGGCATACCGGGAGCCGCTTTCTGTTCAAGTTACAAAGCATTCTATCGTTTTCTTTGCTGAGTATCTTCATACAGTACAAGCAGTAAGCACCATACACAGTGATACCTTGACATTTGCCTGTAGCCTCTCGTGACTCCTACCATTGCCGTATTATAGTCATTCTTATCCAATCGCAAGAGTAAGCAAGTTACAATTTAAGCTTACCACGGAGAATTCTCAGACCCCCCACCACCGCCACCACCCCGCCCCCCCCACCAACCCCCCCCACCGCCACCCCCCCCCAACCCCCCCCTTCTTCTTCTTGCTCCATCGGCATTTCTTGTTTGCCTGCGAGAGCTCTCTTTCTGGTAAAACCATGTTTTCTAGCTCCTTATGCCCTTCTTGAGACTTACTTGCTTGCTGAAAAACAGGTGCTTGTACCTGTAGTCACATACCGTTGTGCTAAGCATAGAAAAAATCTCCTTCCAACGCAATCTCCAACCTTTGCCTTCTCACTTATTCAGCGATCAGTGTTTCAGCAAAACACCTTGTGCTCTCTGTCAAAACGTGCTTCCATTTCTACCTCATGCTAAGTTTCTACATTCACGCATCTTTCTGCCAAGCCTACATAGCTGTGAAACTTTCTTCCCAAACTTTCATCCTCTCCAACAAGCTCGAGCTCCAAGGACACCCTTTGGCTTTCGCTGAGTGCGCGCTGCCCACGTAGCTCTCGCTGAGCCAAGTGGGCCAGGGGAGAAGCACTTGCTGCACGAGTGTTTCAAGGTGCACGGCTTTGAAGGCAGCACCACAATCCGGGCCACGAGAAGGGCTGAGGAAGAACGTGCTGTCGTCCTGGCACCTTTCTCCTGTGTGCGAGACGTTTAACTGAAGCTCTTCGCTCGTTCTCCATGAGAGCAACTGCTGGAGGCTGCCAAGGCAGCTGCGAGCACGAAAGCATAGCCGGGCGTCTGTCTTAGAAGAAAGGCGCAGAGCCGCAGTGGGACGCGCCCTTTCCGGAGGCTGCTTGGACAAGGGGTGCTTTAGGAAGGCCTTCTGCTTTGACGCCTGCTCCTGGCTGAGCTCTAGCTGCAGGGACTCTGCAAGGCTGAAGGACTAGGAGAGTGCCTATCTCCACGCTGTGCGGTGACGCGCTAGGGCTCCGCGTTGCCTTTTGCAGAAGCGAGGACGCCCTCAGCCGGCTCGGCTTGTGAACGAGCCCTTGCTGGACTTCTGCAACTTCGGTGCACTGCACACGCAAGCCCGCTGCTCTGCGGCTTCGTTCTTCGCCTCACGTTGTCCGCACAAAAGGGAAGCCCAGCGAGGGCACTGAACTTGGCCGCTTTTGCTCGTGCATGCTGCACGCAGCCACGCTGTAGCGTGCACGCTTTCTTTGCACAGCTCTAGAGGAGAAAGGCTCACGAAGGCTGTCTGCACTTCAGGCGGCTCTCTTGAAAGCTGTTTCTTGCATCGGCGAAGTTACAGCATTTCAGGGAGTGGGTATGCAGAGCCAGCCCTACAGCTGTCAGCTACAGCTCGGAGGCATACCGGGAGCCGCTTTCTGTTCAAGTTACAAAGCATTCTATCGTTTTCTTTGCTGAGTATCTTCATACAGTACAAGCAGTAAGCACCATACACAGTGATACCTTGACATTTGCCTGTAGCCTCTCGTGACTCCTACCATTGCCGTATTATAGTCATTCTTATCCAATCGCAAGAGTAAGCAAGTTACAATTTAAGCTTACCACGGAGAATTCTCAGACCCCCCACCACCGCCACCACCCCGCCCCCCCCACCAACCCCCCCCACCGCCACCCCCCCCCAACCCCCCCCTTCTTCTTCTTGCTCCATCGGCATTTCTTGTTTGCCTGCGAGAGCTCTCTTTCTGGTAAAACCATGTTTTCTAGCTCCTTATGCCCTTCTTGAGACTTACTTGCTTGCTGAAAAACAGGTGCTTGTACCTGTAGTCACATACCGTTGTGCTAAGCATAGAAAAAATCTCCTTCCAACGCAATCTCCAACCTTTGCCTTCTCACTTATTCAGCGATCAGTGTTTCAGCAAAACACCTTGTGCTCTCTGTCAAAACGTGCTTCCATTTCTACCTCATGCTAAGTTTCTACATTCACGCATCTTTCTGCCAAGCCTACATAGCTGTGAAACTTTCTTCCCAAACTTTCATCCTCTCCAACAAGCTCGAGCTCCAAGGACACCCTTTGGCTTTCGCTGAGTGCGCGCTGCCCACGTAGCTCTCGCTGAGCCAAGTGGGCCAGGGGAGAAGCACTTGCTGCACGAGTGTTTCAAGGTGCACGGCTTTGAAGGCAGCACCACAATCCGGGCCACGAGAAGGGCTGAGGAAGAACGTGCTGTCGTCCTGGCACCTTTCTCCTGTGTGCGAGACGTTTAACTGAAGCTCTTCGCTCGTTCTCCATGAGAGCAACTGCTGGAGGCTGCCAAGGCAGCTGCGAGCACGAAAGCATAGCCGGGCGTCTGTCTTAGAAGAAAGGCGCAGAGCCGCAGTGGGACGCGCCCTTTCCGGAGGCTGCTTGGACAAGGGGTGCTTTAGGAAGGCCTTCTGCTTTGACGCCTGCTCCTGGCTGAGCTCTAGCTGCAGGGACTCTGCAAGGCTGAAGGACTAGGAGAGTGCCTATCTCCACGCTGTGCGGTGACGCGCTAGGGCTCCGCGTTGCCTTTTGCAGAAGCGAGGACGCCCTCAGCCGGCTCGGCTTGTGAACGAGCCCTTGCTGGACTTCTGCAACTTCGGTGCACTGCACACGCAAGCCCGCTGCTCTGCGGCTTCGTTCTTCGCCTCACGTTGTCCGCACAAAAGGGAAGCCCAGCGAGGGCACTGAACTTGGCCGCTTTTGCTCGTGCATGCTGCACGCAGCCACGCTGTAGCGTGCACGCTTTCTTTGCACAGCTCTAGAGGAGAAAGGCTCACGAAGGCTGTCTGCACTTCAGGCGGCTCTCTTGAAAGCTGTTTCTTGCATCGGCGAAGTTACAGCATTTCAGGGAGTGGGTATGCAGAGCCAGCCCTACAGCTGTCAGCTACAGCTCGGAGGCATACCGGGAGCCGCTTTCTGTTCAAGTTACAAAGCATTCTATCGTTTTCTTTGCTGAGTATCTTCATACAGTACAAGCAGTAAGCACCATACACAGTGATACCTTGACATTTGCCTGTAGCCTCTCGTGACTCCTACCATTGCCGTATTATAGTCATTCTTATCCAATCGCAAGAGTAAGCAAGTTACAATTTAAGCTTACCACGGAGAATTCTCAGACCCCCCACCACCGCCACCACCCCGCCCCCCCCACCAGCCCCCCCCACCGCCACCCCCCCCAACCCCCCCCTTCTTCTTCTTGCTCCATCGGCATTTCTTGTTTGCCTGCGAGAGCTCTCTTTCTGGTAAAACCATGTTTTCTAGCTCCTTATGCCCTTCTTGAGACTTACTTGCTTGCTGAAAAACAGGTGCTTGTACCTGTAGTCACATACCGTTGTGCTAAGCATAGAAAAAATCTCCTTCCAACGCAATCTCCAACCTTTGCCTTCTCACTTATTCAGCGATCAGTGTTTCAGCAAAACACCTTGTGCTCTCTGTCAAAACGTGCTTCCATTTCTACCTCATGCTAAGTTTCTACATTCACGCATCTTTCTGCCAAGCCTACATAGCTGTGAAACTTTCTTCCCAAACTTTCATCCTCTCCAACAAGCTCGAGCTCCAAGGACACCCTTTGGCTTTCGCTGAGTGCGCGCTGCCCACGTAGCTCTCGCTGAGCCAAGTGGGCCAGGGGAGAAGCACTTGCTGCACGAGTGTTTCAAGGTGCACGGCTTTGAAGGCAGCACCACAATCCGGGCCACGAGAAGGGCTGAGGAAGAACGTGCTGTCGTCCTGGCACCTTTCTCCTGTGTGCGAGACGTTTAACTGAAGCTCTTCGCTCGTTCTCCATGAGAGCAACTGCTGGAGGCTGCCAAGGCAGCTGCGAGCACGAAAGCATAGCCGGGCGTCTGTCTTAGAAGAAAGGCGCAGAGCCGCAGTGGGACGCGCCCTTTCCGGAGGCTGCTTGGACAAGGGGTGCTTTAGGAAGGCCTTCTGCTTTGACGCCTGCTCCTGGCTGAGCTCTAGCTGCAGGGACTCTGCAAGGCTGAAGGACTAGGAGAGTGCCTATCTCCACGCTGTGCGGTGACGCGCTAGGGCTCCGCGTTGCCTTTTGCAGAAGCGAGGACGCCCTCAGCCGGCTCGGCTTGTGAACGAGCCCTTGCTGGACTTCTGCAACTTCGGTGCACTGCACACGCAAGCCCGCTGCTCTGCGGCTTCGTTCTTCGCCTCACGTTGTCCGCACAAAAGGGAAGCCCAGCGAGAGGGCACTGAACTTGGCCGCTTTTGCTCGTGCATGCTGCACGCAGCCACGCTGTAGCGTGCACGCTTTCTTTGCACAGCTCTAGAGGAGAAAGGCTCACGAAGGCTGTCTGCACTTCAGGCGGCTCTCTTGAAAGCTGTTTCTTGCATCGGCGAAGTTACAGCATTTCAGGGAGTGGGTATGCAGAGCCAGCCCTACAGCTGTCAGCTACAGCTCGGAGGCATACCGGGAGCCGCTTTCTGTTCAAGTTACAAAGCATTCTATCGTTTTCTTTGCTGAGTATCTTCATACAGTACAAGCAGTAAGCACCATACACAGTGATACCTTGACATTTGCCTGTAGCCTCTCGTGACTCCTACCATTGCCGTATTATAGTCATTCTTATCCAATCGCAAGAGTAAGCAAGTTACAATTTAAGCTTACCACGGAGAATTCTCAGACCCCCCACCACCGCCACCACCCCGCCCCCCCCACCAGCCCCCCCCACCGCCACCCCCCCCCAACCCCCCCCTTCTTCTTCTTGCTCCATCGGCATTTCTTGTTTGCCTGCGAGAGCTCTCTTTCTGGTAAAACCATGTTTTCTAGCTCCTTATGCCCTTCTTGAGACTTACTTGCTTGCTGAAAAACAGGTGCTTGTACCTGTAGTCACATACCGTTGTGCTAAGCATAGAAAAAATCTCCTTCCAACGCAATCTCCAACCTTTGCCTTCTCACTTATTCAGCGATCAGTGTTTCAGCAAAACACCTTGTGCTCTCTGTCAAAACGTGCTTCCATTTCTACCTCATGCTAAGTTTCTACATTCACGCATCTTTCTGCCAAGCCTACATAGCTGTGAAACTTTCTTCCCAAACTTTCATCCTCTCCAACAAGCTCGAGCTCCAAGGACACCCTTTGGCTTTCGCTGAGTGCGCGCTGCCCACGTAGCTCTCGCTGAGCCAAGTGGGCCAGGGGAGAAGCACTTGCTGCACGAGTGTTTCAAGGTGCACGGCTTTGAAGGCAGCACCACAATCCGGGCCACGAGAAGGGCTGAGGAAGAACGTGCTGTCGTCCTGGCACCTTTCTCCTGTGTGCGAGACGTTTAACTGAAGCTCTTCGCTCGTTCTCCATGAGAGCAACTGCTGGAGGCTGCCAAGGCAGCTGCGAGCACGAAAGCATAGCCGGGCGTCTGTCTTAGAAGAAAGGCGCAGAGCCGCAGTGGGACGCGCCCTTTCCGGAGGCTGCTTGGACAAGGGGTGCTTTAGGAAGGCCTTCTGCTTTGACGCCTGCTCCTGGCTGAGCTCTAGCTGCAGGGACTCTGCAAGGCTGAAGGACTAGGAGAGTGCCTATCTCCACGCTGTGCGGTGACGCGCTAGGGCTCCGCGTTGCCTTTTGCAGAAGCGAGGACGCCCTCAGCCGGCTCGGCTTGTGAACGAGCCCTTGCTGGACTTCTGCAACTTCGGTGCACTGCACACGCAAGCCCGCTGCTCTGCGGCTTCGTTCTTCGCCTCACGTTGTCCGCACAAAAGGGAAGCCCAGCGAGGGCACTGAACTTGGCCGCTTTTGCTCGTGCATGCTGCACGCAGCCACGCTGTAGCGTGCACGCTTTCTTTGCACAGCTCTAGAGGAGAAAGGCTCACGAAGGCTGTCTGCACTTCAGGCGGCTCTCTTGAAAGCTGTTTCTTGCATCGGCGAAGTTACAGCATTTCAGGGAGTGGGTATGCAGAGCCAGCCCTACAGCTGTCAGCTACAGCTCGGAGGCATACCGGGAGCCGCTTTCTGTTCAAGTTACAAAGCATTCTATCGTTTTCTTTGCTGAGTATCTTCATACAGTACAAGCAGTAAGCACCATACACAGTGATACCTTGACATTTGCCTGTAGCCTCTCGTGACTCCTACCATTGCCGTATTATAGTCATTCTTATCCAATCGCAAGAGTAAGCAAGTTACAATTTAAGCTTACCACGGAGAATTCTCAGACCCCCCACCACCGCCACCACCCCGCCCCCCCCACCAACCCCCCCCACCGCCACCCCCCCCCAACCCCCCCCTTCTTCTTCTTGCTCCATCGGCATTTCTTGTTTGCCTGCGAGAGCTCTCTTTCTGGTAAAACCATGTTTTCTAGCTCCTTATGCCCTTCTTGAGACTTACTTGCTTGCTGAAAAACAGGTGCTTGTACCTGTAGTCACATACCGTTGTGCTAAGCATAGAAAAAATCTCCTTCCAACGCAATCTCCAACCTTTGCCTTCTCACTTATTCAGCGATCAGTGTTTCAGCAAAACACCTTGTGCTCTCTGTCAAAACGTGCTTCCATTTCTACCTCATGCTAAGTTTCTACATTCACGCATCTTTCTGCCAAGCCTACATAGCTGTGAAACTTTCTTCCCAAACTTTCATCCTCTCCAACAAGCTCGAGCTCCAAGGACACCCTTTGGCTTTCGCTGAGTGCGCGCTGCCCACGTAGCTCTCGCTGAGCCAAGTGGGCCAGGGGAGAAGCACTTGCTGCACGAGTGTTTCAAGGTGCACGGCTTTGAAGGCAGCACCACAATCCGGGCCACGAGAAGGGCTGAGGAAGAACGTGCTGTCGTCCTGGCACCTTTCTCCTGTGTGCGAGACGTTTAACTGAAGCTCTTCGCTCGTTCTCCATGAGAGCAACTGCTGGAGGCTGCCAAGGCAGCTGCGAGCACGAAAGCATAGCCGGGCGTCTGTCTTAGAAGAAAGGCGCAGAGCCGCAGTGGGACGCGCCCTTTCCGGAGGCTGCTTGGACAAGGGGTGCTTTAGGAAGGCCTGCTTTGACGCCTGCTCCTGGCTGAGCTCTAGCTGCAGGGACTCTGCAAGGCTGAAGGACTAGGAGAGTGCCTATCTCCACGCTGTGCGGTGACGCGCTAGGGCTCCGCGTTGCCTTTTGCAGAAGCGAGGACGCCCTCAGCCGGCTCGGCTTGTGAACGAGCCCTTGCTGGACTTCTGCAACTTCGGTGCACTGCACACGCAAGCCCGCTGCTCTGCGGCTTCGTTCTTCGCCTCACGTTGTCCGCACAAAAGGGAAGCCCAGCGAGGGCACTGAACTTGGCCGCTTTTGCTCGTGCATGCTGCACGCAGCCACGCTGTAGCGTGCACGCTTTCTTTGCACAGCTCTAGAGGAGAAAGGCTCACGAAGGCTGTCTGCACTTCAGGCGGCTCTCTTGAAAGCTGTTTCTTGCATCGGCGAAGTTACAGCATTTCAGGGAGTGGGTATGCAGAGCCAGCCCTACAGCTGTCAGCTACAGCTCGGAGGCATACCGGGAGCCGCTTTCTGTTCAAGTTACAAAGCATTCTATCGTTTTCTTTGCTGAGTATCTTCATACAGTACAAGCAGTAAGCACCATACACAGTGATACCTTGACATTTGCCTGTAGCCTCTCGTGACTCCTACCATTGCCGTATTATAGTCATTCTTATCCAATCGCAAGAGTAAGCAAGTTACAATTTAAGCTTACCACGGAGAATTCTCAGACCCCCCACCACCGCCACCACCCCGCCCCCCCCACCAGCCCCCCCCACCGCCACCCCCCCCCCAACCCCCCCCTTCTTCTTCTTGCTCCATCGGCATTTCTTGTTTGCCTGCGAGAGCTCTCTTTCTGGTAAAACCATGTTTTCTAGCTCCTTATGCCCTTCTTGAGACTTACTTGCTTGCTGAAAAACAGGTGCTTGTACCTGTAGTCACATACCGTTGTGCTAAGCATAGAAAAAATCTCCTTCCAACGCAATCTCCAACCTTTGCCTTCTCACTTATTCAGCGATCAGTGTTTCAGCAAAACACCTTGTGCTCTCTGTCAAAACGTGCTTCCATTTCTACCTCATGCTAAGTTTCTACATTCACGCATCTTTCTGCCAAGCCTACATAGCTGTGAAACTTTCTTCCCAAACTTTCATCCTCTCCAACAAGCTCGAGCTCCAAGGACACCCTTTGGCTTTCGCTGAGTGCGCGCTGCCCACGTAGCTCTCGCTGAGCCAAGTGGGCCAGGGGAGAAGCACTTGCTGCACGAGTGTTTCAAGGTGCACGGCTTTGAAAGCAGCACCACAATCCGGGCCACGAGAAGGGCTGAGGAAGAACGTGCTGTCGTCCTGGCACCTTTCTCCTGTGTGCGAGACGTTTAACTGAAGCTCTTCGCTCGTTCTCCATGAGAGCAACTGCTGGAGGCTGCCAAGGCAGCTGCGAGCACGAAAGCATAGCCGGGCGTCTGTCTTAGAAGAAAGGCGCAGAGCCGCAGTGGGACGCGCCCTTTCCGGAGGCTGCTTGGACAAGGGGTGCTTTAGGAAGGCCTTCTGCTTTGACGCCTGCTCCTGGCTGAGCTCTAGCTGCAGGGACTCTGCAAGGCTGAAGGACTAGGAGAGTGCCTATCTCCACGCTGTGCGGTGACGCGCTAGGGCTCCGCGTTGCCTTTTGCAGAAGCGAGGACGCCCTCAGCCGGCTCGGCTTGTGAACGAGCCCTTGCTGGACTTCTGCAACTTCGGTGCACTGCACACGCAAGCCCGCTGCTCTGCGGCTTCGTTCTTCGCCTCACGTTGTCCGCACAAAAGGGAAGCCCAGCGAGAGGGCACTGAACTTGGCCGCTTTTGCTCGTGCATGCTGCACGCAGCCACGCTGTAGCGTGCACGCTTTCTTTGCACAGCTCTAGAGGAGAAAGGCTCACGGAGGCTGTCTGCACTTCAGGCGGCTCTCTTGAAAGCTGTTTCTTGCATCGGCGAAGTTACAGCATTTCAGGGAGTGGGTATGCAGAGCCAGCCCTACAGCTGTCAGCTACAGCTCGGAGGCATACCGGGAGCCGCTTTCTGTTCAAGTTACAAAGCATTCTATCGTTTTCTTTGCTGAGTATCTTCATACAGTACAAGCAGTAAGCACCATACACAGTGATACCTTGACATTTGCCTGTAGCCTCTCGTGACTCCTACCATTGCCGTATTATAGTCATTCTTATCCAATCGCAAGAGTAAGCAAGTTACAATTTAAGCTTACCACGGAGAATTCTCAGACCCCCCACCACCGCCACCACCCCGCCCCCCCCACCAGCCCCCCCCACCGCCACCCCCCCCCAACCCCCCCCTTCTTCTTCTTGCTCCATCGGCATTTCTTGTTTGCCTGCGAGAGCTCTCTTTCTGGTAAAACCATGTTTTCTAGCTCCTTATGCCCTTCTTGAGACTTACTTGCTTGCTGAAAAACAGGTGCTTGTACCTGTAGTCACATACCGTTGTGCTAAGCATAGAAAAAATCTCCTTCCAACGCAATCTCCAACCTTTGCCTTCTCACTTATTCAGCGATCAGTGTTTCAGCAAAACACCTTGTGCTCTCTGTCAAAACGTGCTTCCATTTCTACCTCATGCTAAGTTTCTACATTCACGCATCTTTCTGCCAAGCCTACATAGCTGTGAAACTTTCTTCCCAAACTTTCATCCTCTCCAACAAGCTCGAGCTCCAAGGACACCCTTTGGCTTTCGCTGAGTGCGCGCTGCCCACGTAGCTCTCGCTGAGCCAAGTGGGCCAGGGGAGAAGCACTTGCTGCACGAGTGTTTCAAGGTGCACGGCTTTGAAGGCAGCACCACAATCCGGGCCACGAGAAGGGCTGAGGAAGAACGTGCTGTCGTCCTGGCACCTTTCTCCTGTGTGCGAGACGTTTAACTGAAGCTCTTCGCTCGTTCTCCATGAGAGCAACTGCTGGAGGCTGCCAAGGCAGCTGCGAGCACGAAAGCATAGCCGGGCGTCTGTCTTAGAAGAAAGGCGCAGAGCCGCAGTGGGACGCGCCCTTTCCGGAGGCTGCTTGGACAAGGGGTGCTTTAGGAAGGCCTTCTGCTTTGACGCCTGCTCCTGGCTGAGCTCTAGCTGCAGGGACTCTGCAAGGCTGAAGGACTAGGAGAGTGCCTATCTCCACGCTGTGCGGTGACGCGCTAGGGCTCCGCGTTGCCTTTTGCAGAAGCGAGGACGCCCTCAGCCGGCTCGGCTTGTGAACGAGCCCTTGCTGGACTTCTGCAACTTCGGTGCACTGCACACGCAAGCCCGCTGCTCTGCGGCTTCGTTCTTCGCCTCACGTTGTCCGCACAAAAGGGAAGCCCAGCGAGAGGGCACTGAACTTGGCCGCTTTTGCTCGTGCATGCTGCACGCAGCCACGCTGTAGCGTGCACGCTTTCTTTGCACAGCTCTAGAGGAGAAAGGCTCACGAAGGCTGTCTGCACTTCAGGCGGCTCTCTTGAAAGCTGTTTCTTGCATCGGCGAAGTTACAGCATTTCAGGGAGTGGGTATGCAGAGCCAGCCCTACAGCTGTCAGCTACAGCTCGGAGGCATACCGGGAGCCGCTTTCTGTTCAAGTTACAAAGCATTCTATCGTTTTCTTTGCTGAGTATCTTCATACAGTACAAGCAGTAAGCACCATACACAGTGATACCTTGACATTTGCCTGTAGCCTCTCGTGACTCCTACCATTGCCGTATTATAGTCATTCTTATCCAATCGCAAGAGTAAGCAAGTTACAATTTAAGCTTACCACGGAGAATTCTCAGACCCCCCACCACCGCCACCACCCCGCCCCCCCCACCAACCCCCCCCACCGCCACCCCCCCCCAACCCCCCCCTTCTTCTTCTTGCTCCATCGGCATTTCTTGTTTGCCTGCGAGAGCTCTCTTTCTGGTAAAACCATGTTTTCTAGCTCCTTATGCCCTTCTTGAGACTTACTTGCTTGCTGAAAAACAGGTGCTTGTACCTGTAGTCACATACCGTTGTGCTAAGCATAGAAAAAATCTCCTTCCAACGCAATCTCCAACCTTTGCCTTCTCACTTATTCAGCGATCAGTGTTTCAGCAAAACACCTTGTGCTCTCTGTCAAAACGTGCTTCCATTTCTACCTCATGCTAAGTTTCTACATTCACGCATCTTTCTGCCAAGCCTACATAGCTGTGAAACTTTCTTCCCAAACTTTCATCCTCTCCAACAAGCTCGAGCTCCAAGGACACCCTTTGGCTTTCGCTGAGTGCGCGCTGCCCACGTAGCTCTCGCTGAGCCAAGTGGGCCAGGGGAGAAGCACTTGCTGCACGAGTGTTTCAAGGTGCACGGCTTTGAAGGCAGCACCACAATCCGGGCCACGAGAAGGGCTGAGGAAGAACGTGCTGTCGTCCTGGCACCTTTCTCCTGTGTGCGAGACGTTTAACTGAAGCTCTTCGCTCGTTCTCCATGAGAGCAACTGCTGGAGGCTGCCAAGGCAGCTGCGAGCACGAAAGCATAGCCGGGCGTCTGTCTTAGAAGAAAGGCGCAGAGCCGCAGTGGGACGCGCCCTTTCCGGAGGCTGCTTGGACAAGGGGTGCTTTAGGAAGGCCTGCTTTGACGCCTGCTCCTGGCTGAGCTCTAGCTGCAGGGACTCTGCAAGGCTGAAGGACTAGGAGAGTGCCTATCTCCACGCTGTGCGGTGACGCGCTAGGGCTCCGCGTTGCCTTTTGCAGAAGCGAGGACGCCCTCAGCCGGCTCGGCTTGTGAACGAGCCCTTGCTGGACTTCTGCAACTTCGGTGCACTGCACACGCAAGCCCGCTGCTCTGCGGCTTCGTTCTTCGCCTCACGTTGTCCGCACAAAAGGGAAGCCCAGCGAGGGCACTGAACTTGGCCGCTTTTGCTCGTGCATGCTGCACGCAGCCACGCTGTAGCGTGCACGCTTTCTTTGCACAGCTCTAGAGGAGAAAGGCTCACGAAGGCTGTCTGCACTTCAGGCGGCTCTCTTGAAAGCTGTTTCTTGCATCGGCGAAGTTACAGCATTTCAGGGAGTGGGTATGCAGAGCCAGCCCTACAGCTGTCAGCTACAGCTCGGAGGCATACCGGGAGCCGCTTTCTGTTCAAGTTACAAAGCATTCTATCGTTTTCTTTGCTGAGTATCTTCATACAGTACAAGCAGTAAGCACCATACACAGTGATACCTTGACATTTGCCTGTAGCCTCTCGTGACTCCTACCATTGCCGTATTATAGTCATTCTTATCCAATCGCAAGAGTAAGCAAGTTACAATTTAAGCTTACCACGGAGAATTCTCAGACCCCCCACCACCGCCACCACCCCGCCCCCCCCACCAGCCCCCCCCACCGCCACCCCCCCCCCAACCCCCCCCTTCTTCTTCTTGCTCCATCGGCATTTCTTGTTTGCCTGCGAGAGCTCTCTTTCTGGTAAAACCATGTTTTCTAGCTCCTTATGCCCTTCTTGAGACTTACTTGCTTGCTGAAAAACAGGTGCTTGTACCTGTAGTCACATACCGTTGTGCTAAGCATAGAAAAAATCTCCTTCCAACGCAATCTCCAACCTTTGCCTTCTCACTTATTCAGCGATCAGTGTTTCAGCAAAACACCTTGTGCTCTCTGTCAAAACGTGCTTCCATTTCTACCTCATGCTAAGTTTCTACATTCACGCATCTTTCTGCCAAGCCTACATAGCTGTGAAACTTTCTTCCCAAACTTTCATCCTCTCCAACAAGCTCGAGCTCCAAGGACACCCTTTGGCTTTCGCTGAGTGCGCGCTGCCCACGTAGCTCTCGCTGAGCCAAGTGGGCCAGGGGAGAAGCACTTGCTGCACGAGTGTTTCAAGGTGCACGGCTTTGAAGGCAGCACCACAATCCGGGCCACGAGAAGGGCTGAGGAAGAACGTGCTGTCGTCCTGGCACCTTTCTCCTGTGTGCGAGACGTTTAACTGAAGCTCTTCGCTCGTTCTCCATGAGAGCAACTGCTGGAGGCTGCCAAGGCAGCTGCGAGCACGAAAGCATAGCCGGGCGTCTGTCTTAGAAGAAAGGCGCAGAGCCGCAGTGGGACGCGCCCTTTCCGGAGGCTGCTTGGACAAGGGGTGCTTTAGGAAGGCCTTCTGCTTTGACGCCTGCTCCTGGCTGAGCTCTAGCTGCAGGGACTCTGCAAGGCTGAAGGACTAGGAGAGTGCCTATCTCCACGCTGTGCGGTGACGCGCTAGGGCTCCGCGTTGCCTTTTGCAGAAGCGAGGACGCCCTCAGCCGGCTCGGCTTGTGAACGAGCCCTTGCTGGACTTCTGCAACTTCGGTGCACTGCACACGCAAGCCCGCTGCTCTGCGGCTTCGTTCTTCGCCTCACGTTGTCCGCACAAAAGGGAAGCCCAGCGAGAGGGCACTGAACTTGGCCGCTTTTGCTCGTGCATGCTGCACGCAGCCACGCTGTAGCGTGCACGCTTTCTTTGCACAGCTCTAGAGGAGAAAGGCTCACGGAGGCTGTCTGCACTTCAGGCGGCTCTCTTGAAAGCTGTTTCTTGCATCGGCGAAGTTACAGCATTTCAGGGAGTGGGTATGCAGAGCCAGCCCTACAGCTGTCAGCTACAGCTCGGAGGCATACCGGGAGCCGCTTTCTGTTCAAGTTACAAAGCATTCTATCGTTTTCTTTGCTGAGTATCTTCATACAGTACAAGCAGTAAGCACCATACACAGTGATACCTTGACATTTGCCTGTAGCCTCTCGTGACTCCTACCATTGCCGTATTATAGTCATTCTTATCCAATCGCAAGAGTAAGCAAGTTACAATTTAAGCTTACCACGGAGAATTCTCAGACCCCCCACCACCGCCACCACCCCGCCCCCCCCACCAACCCCCCACCACCGCCACCCCCCCCCAACCCCCCCCTTCTTCTTCTTGCTCCATCGGCATTTCTTGTTTGCCTGCGAGAGCTCTCTTTCTGGTAAAACCATGTTTTCTAGCTCCTTATGCCCTTCTTGAGACTTACTTGCTTGCTGAAAAACAGGTGCTTGTACCTGTAGTCACATACCGTTGTGCTAAGCATAGAAAAAATCTCCTTCCAACGCAATCTCCAACCTTTGCCTTCTCACTTATTCAGCGATCAGTGTTTCAGCAAAACACCTTGTGCTCTCTGTCAAAACGTGCTTCCATTTCTACCTCATGCTAAGTTTCTACATTCACGCATCTTTCTGCCAAGCCTACATAGCTGTGAAACTTTCTTCCCAAACTTTCATCCTCTCCAACAAGCTCGAGCTCCAAGGACACCCTTTGGCTTTCGCTGAGTGCGCGCTGCCCACGTAGCTCTCGCTGAGCCAAGTGGGCCAGGGGAGAAGCACTTGCTGCACGAGTGTTTCAAGGTGCACGGCTTTGAAGGCAGCACCACAATCCGGGCCACGAGAAGGGCTGAGGAAGAACGTGCTGTCGTCCTGGCACCTTTCTCCTGTGTGCGAGACGTTTAACTGAAGCTCTTCGCTCGTTCTCCATGAGAGCAACTGCTGGAGGCTGCCAAGGCAGCTGCGAGCACGAAAGCATAGCCGGGCGTCTGTCTTAGAAGAAAGGCGCAGAGCCGCAGTGGGACGCGCCCTTTCCGGAGGCTGCTTGGACAAGGGGTGCTTTAGGAAGGCCTTCTGCTTTGACGCCTGCTCCTGGCTGAGCTCTAGCTGCAGGGACTCTGCAAGGCTGAAGGACTAGGAGAGTGCCTATCTCCACGCTGTGCGGTGACGCGCTAGGGCTCCGCGTTGCCTTTTGCAGAAGCGAGGACGCCCTCAGCCGGCTCGGCTTGTGAACGAGCCCTTGCTGGACTTCTGCAACTTCGGTGCACTGCACACGCAAGCCCGCTGCTCTGCGGCTTCGTTCTTCGCCTCACGTTGTCCGCACAAAAGGGAAGCCCAGCGAGGGCACTGAACTTGGCCGCTTTTGCTCGTGCATGCTGCACGCAGCCACGCTGTAGCGTGCACGCTTTCTTTGCACAGCTCTAGAGGAGAAAGGCTCACGAAGGCTGTCTGCACTTCAGGCGGCTCTCTTGAAAGCTGTTTCTTGCATCGGCGAAGTTACAGCATTTCAGGGAGTGGGTATGCAGAGCCAGCCCTACAGCTGTCAGCTACAGCTCGGAGGCATACCGGGAGCCGCTTTCTGTTCAAGTTACAAAGCATTCTATCGTTTTCTTTGCTGAGTATCTTCATACAGTACAAGCAGTAAGCACCATACACAGTGATACCTTGACATTTGCCTGTAGCCTCTCGTGACTCCTACCATTGCCGTATTATAGTCATTCTTATCCAATCGCAAGAGTAAGCAAGTTACAATTTAAGCTTACCACGGAGAATTCTCAGACCCCCCACCACCGCCACCACCCCGCCCCCCCCACCAACCCCCCCCACCGCCACCCCCCCCCAACCCCCCCCTTCTTCTTCTTGCTCCATCGGCATTTCTTGTTTGCCTGCGAGAGCTCTCTTTCTGGTAAAACCATGTTTTCTAGCTCCTTATGCCCTTCTTGAGACTTACTTGCTTGCTGAAAAACAGGTGCTTGTACCTGTAGTCACATACCGTTGTGCTAAGCATAGAAAAAATCTCCTTCCAACGCAATCTCCAACCTTTGCCTTCTCACTTATTCAGCGATCAGTGTTTCAGCAAAACACCTTGTGCTCTCTGTCCAAACGTGCTTCCATTTCTACCTCATGCTAAGTTTCTACATTCACGCATCTTTCTGCCAAGCCTACATAGCTGTGAAACTTTCTTCCCAAACTTTCATCCTCTCCAACAAGCTCGAGCTCCAAGGACACCCTTTGGCTTTCGCTGAGTGCGCGCTGCCCACGTAGCTCTCGCTGAGCCAAGTGGGCCAGGGGAGAAGCACTTGCTGCACGAGTGTTTCAAGGTGCACGGCTTTGAAGGCAGCACCACAATCCGGGCCACGAGAAGGGCTGAGGAAGAACGTGCTGTCGTCCTGGCACCTTTCTCCTGTGTGCGAGACGTTTAACTGAAGCTCTTCGCTCGTTCTCCATGAGAGCAACTGCTGGAGGCTGCCAAGGCAGCTGCGAGCACGAAAGCATAGCCGGGCGTCTGTCTTAGAAGAAAGGCGCAGAGCCGCAGTGGGACGCGCCCTTTCCGGAGGCTGCTTGGACAAGGGGTGCTTTAGGAAGGCCTGCTTTGACGCCTGCTCCTGGCTGAGCTCTAGCTGCAGGGACTCTGCAAGGCTGAAGGACTAGGAGAGTGCCTATCTCCACGCTGTGCGGTGACGCGCTAGGGCTCCGCGTTGCCTTTTGCAGAAGCGAGGACGCCCTCAGCCGGCTCGGCTTGTGAACGAGCCCTTGCTGGACTTCTGCAACTTCGGTGCACTGCACACGCAAGCCCGCTGCTCTGCGGCTTCGTTCTTCGCCTCACGTTGTCCGCACAAAAGGGAAGCCCAGCGAGGGCACTGAACTTGGCCGCTTTTGCTCGTGCATGCTGCACGCAGCCACGCTGTAGCGTGCACGCTTTCTTTGCACAGCTCTAGAGGAGAAAGGCTCACGAAGGCTGTCTGCACTTCAGGCGGCTCTCTTGAAAGCTGTTTCTTGCATCGGCGAAGTTACAGCATTTCAGGGAGTGGGTATGCAGAGCCAGCCCTACAGCTGTCAGCTACAGCTCGGAGGCATACCGGGAGCCGCTTTCTGTTCAAGTTACAAAGCATTCTATCGTTTTCTTTGCTGAGTATCTTCATACAGTACAAGCAGTAAGCACCATACACAGTGATACCTTGACATTTGCCTGTAGCCTCTCGTGACTCCTACCATTGCCGTATTATAGTCATTCTTATCCAATCGCAAGAGTAAGCAAGTTACAATTTAAGCTTACCACGGAGAATTCTCAGACCCCCCACCACCGCCACCACCCCGCCCCCCCCACCAGCCCCCCCCACCGCCACCCCCCCCCCAACCCCCCCCTTCTTCTTCTTGCTCCATCGGCATTTCTTGTTTGCCTGCGAGAGCTCTCTTTCTGGTAAAACCATGTTTTCTAGCTCCTTATGCCCTTCTTGAGACTTACTTGCTTGCTGAAAAACAGGTGCTTGTACCTGTAGTCACATACCGTTGTGCTAAGCATAGAAAAAATCTCCTTCCAACGCAATCTCCAACCTTTGCCTTCTCACTTATTCAGCGATCAGTGTTTCAGCAAAACACCTTGTGCTCTCTGTCAAAACGTGCTTCCATTTCTACCTCATGCTAAGTTTCTACATTCACGCATCTTTCTGCCAAGCCTACATAGCTGTGAAACTTTCTTCCCAAACTTTCATCCTCTCCAACAAGCTCGAGCTCCAAGGACACCCTTTGGCTTTCGCTGAGTGCGCGCTGCCCACGTAGCTCTCGCTGAGCCAAGTGGGCCAGGGGAGAAGCACTTGCTGCACGAGTGTTTCAAGGTGCACGGCTTTGAAAGCAGCACCACAATCCGGGCCACGAGAAGGGCTGAGGAAGAACGTGCTGTCGTCCTGGCACCTTTCTCCTGTGTGCGAGACGTTTAACTGAAGCTCTTCGCTCGTTCTCCATGAGAGCAACTGCTGGAGGCTGCCAAGGCAGCTGCGAGCACGAAAGCATAGCCGGGCGTCTGTCTTAGAAGAAAGGCGCAGAGCCGCAGTGGGACGCGCCCTTTCCGGAGGCTGCTTGGACAAGGGGTGCTTTAGGAAGGCCTTCTGCTTTGACGCCTGCTCCTGGCTGAGCTCTAGCTGCAGGGACTCTGCAAGGCTGAAGGACTAGGAGAGTGCCTATCTCCACGCTGTGCGGTGACGCGCTAGGGCTCCGCGTTGCCTTTTGCAGAAGCGAGGACGCCCTCAGCCGGCTCGGCTTGTGAACGAGCCCTTGCTGGACTTCTGCAACTTCGGTGCACTGCACACGCAAGCCCGCTGCTCTGCGGCTTCGTTCTTCGCCTCACGTTGTCCGCACAAAAGGGAAGCCCAGCGAGAGGGCACTGAACTTGGCCGCTTTTGCTCGTGCATGCTGCACGCAGCCACGCTGTAGCGTGCACGCTTTCTTTGCACAGCTCTAGAGGAGAAAGGCTCACGGAGGCTGTCTGCACTTCAGGCGGCTCTCTTGAAAGCTGTTTCTTGCATCGGCGAAGTTACAGCATTTCAGGGAGTGGGTATGCAGAGCCAGCCCTACAGCTGTCAGCTACAGCTCGGAGGCATACCGGGAGCCGCTTTCTGTTCAAGTTACAAAGCATTCTATCGTTTTCTTTGCTGAGTATCTTCATACAGTACAAGCAGTAAGCACCATACACAGTGATACCTTGACATTTGCCTGTAGCCTCTCGTGACTCCTACCATTGCCGTATTATAGTCATTCTTATCCAATCGCAAGAGTAAGCAAGTTACAATTTAAGCTTACCACGGAGAATTCTCAGACCCCCCACCACCGCCACCACCCCGCCCCCCCCACCAACCCCCCACCACCGCCACCCCCCCCCAACCCCCCCCTTCTTCTTCTTGCTCCATCGGCATTTCTTGTTTGCCTGCGAGAGCTCTCTTTCTGGTAAAACCATGTTTTCTAGCTCCTTATGCCCTTCTTGAGACTTACTTGCTTGCTGAAAAACAGGTGCTTGTACCTGTAGTCACATACCGTTGTGCTAAGCATAGAAAAAATCTCCTTCCAACGCAATCTCCAACCTTTGCCTTCTCACTTATTCAGCGATCAGTGTTTCAGCAAAACACCTTGTGCTCTCTGTCAAAACGTGCTTCCATTTCTACCTCATGCTAAGTTTCTACATTCACGCATCTTTCTGCCAAGCCTACATAGCTGTGAAACTTTCTTCCCAAACTTTCATCCTCTCCAACAAGCTCGAGCTCCAAGGACACCCTTTGGCTTTCGCTGAGTGCGCGCTGCCCACGTAGCTCTCGCTGAGCCAAGTGGGCCAGGGGAGAAGCACTTGCTGCACGAGTGTTTCAAGGTGCACGGCTTTGAAGGCAGCACCACAATCCGGGCCACGAGAAGGGCTGAGGAAGAACGTGCTGTCGTCCTGGCACCTTTCTCCTGTGTGCGAGACGTTTAACTGAAGCTCTTCGCTCGTTCTCCATGAGAGCAACTGCTGGAGGCTGCCAAGGCAGCTGCGAGCACGAAAGCATAGCCGGGCGTCTGTCTTAGAAGAAAGGCGCAGAGCCGCAGTGGGACGCGCCCTTTCCGGAGGCTGCTTGGACAAGGGGTGCTTTAGGAAGGCCTTCTGCTTTGACGCCTGCTCCTGGCTGAGCTCTAGCTGCAGGGACTCTGCAAGGCTGAAGGACTAGGAGAGTGCCTATCTCCACGCTGTGCGGTGACGCGCTAGGGCTCCGCGTTGCCTTTTGCAGAAGCGAGGACGCCCTCAGCCGGCTCGGCTTGTGAACGAGCCCTTGCTGGACTTCTGCAACTTCGGTGCACTGCACACGCAAGCCCGCTGCTCTGCGGCTTCGTTCTTCGCCTCACGTTGTCCGCACAAAAGGGAAGCCCAGCGAGAGGGCACTGAACTTGGCCGCTTTTGCTCGTGCATGCTGCACGCAGCCACGCTGTAGCGTGCACGCTTTCTTTGCACAGCTCTAGAGGAGAAAGGCTCACGAAGGCTGTCTGCACTTCAGGCGGCTCTCTTGAAAGCTGTTTCTTGCATCGGCGAAGTTACAGCATTTCAGGGAGTGGGTATGCAGAGCCAGCCCTACAGCTGTCAGCTACAGCTCGGAGGCATACCGGGAGCCGCTTTCTGTTCAAGTTACAAAGCATTCTATCGTTTTCTTTGCTGAGTATCTTCATACAGTACAAGCAGTAAGCACCATACACAGTGATACCTTGACATTTGCCTGTAGCCTCTCGTGACTCCTACCATTGCCGTATTATAGTCATTCTTATCCAATCGCAAGAGTAAGCAAGTTACAATTTAAGCTTACCACGGAGAATTCTCAGACCCCCCACCACCGCCACCACCCCGCCCCCCCCACCAGCCCCCCCCACCGCCACCCCCCCCCAACCCCCCCCTTCTTCTTCTTGCTCCATCGGCATTTCTTGTTTGCCTGCGAGAGCTCTCTTTCTGGTAAAACCATGTTTTCTAGCTCCTTATGCCCTTCTTGAGACTTACTTGCTTGCTGAAAAACAGGTGCTTGTACCTGTAGTCACATACCGTTGTGCTAAGCATAGAAAAAATCTCCTTCCAACGCAATCTCCAACCTTTGCCTTCTCACTTATTCAGCGATCAGTGTTTCAGCAAAACACCTTGTGCTCTCTGTCCAAACGTGCTTCCATTTCTACCTCATGCTAAGTTTCTACATTCACGCATCTTTCTGCCAAGCCTACATAGCTGTGAAACTTTCTTCCCAAACTTTCATCCTCTCCAACAAGCTCGAGCTCCAAGGACACCCTTTGGCTTTCGCTGAGTGCGCGCTGCCCACGTAGCTCTCGCTGAGCCAAGTGGGCCAGGGGAGAAGCACTTGCTGCACGAGTGTTTCAAGGTGCACGGCTTTGAAGGCAGCACCACAATCCGGGCCACGAGAAGGGCTGAGGAAGAACGTGCTGTCGTCCTGGCACCTTTCTCCTGTGTGCGAGACGTTTAACTGAAGCTCTTCGCTCGTTCTCCATGAGAGCAACTGCTGGAGGCTGCCAAGGCAGCTGCGAGCACGAAAGCATAGCCGGGCGTCTGTCTTAGAAGAAAGGCGCAGAGCCGCAGTGGGACGCGCCCTTTCCGGAGGCTGCTTGGACAAGGGGTGCTTTAGGAAGGCCTTCTGCTTTGACGCCTGCTCCTGGCTGAGCTCTAGCTGCAGGGACTCTGCAAGGCTGAAGGACTAGGAGAGTGCCTATCTCCACGCTGTGCGGTGACGCGCTAGGGCTCCGCGTTGCCTTTTGCAGAAGCGAGGACGCCCTCAGCCGGCTCGGCTTGTGAACGAGCCCTTGCTGGACTTCTGCAACTTCGGTGCACTGCACACGCAAGCCCGCTGCTCTGCGGCTTCGTTCTTCGCCTCACGTTGTCCGCACAAAAGGGAAGCCCAGCGAGGGCACTGAACTTGGCCGCTTTTGCTCGTGCATGCTGCACGCAGCCACGCTGTAGCGTGCACGCTTTCTTTGCACAGCTCTAGAGGAGAAAGGCTCACGAAGGCTGTCTGCACTTCAGGCGGCTCTCTTGAAAGCTGTTTCTTGCATCGGCGAAGTTACAGCATTTCAGGGAGTGGGTATGCAGAGCCAGCCCTACAGCTGTCAGCTACAGCTCGGAGGCATACCGGGAGCCGCTTTCTGTTCAAGTTACAAAGCATTCTATCGTTTTCTTTGCTGAGTATCTTCATACAGTACAAGCAGTAAGCACCATACACAGTGATACCTTGACATTTGCCTGTAGCCTCTCGTGACTCCTACCATTGCCGTATTATAGTCATTCTTATCCAATCGCAAGAGTAAGCAAGTTACAATTTAAGCTTACCACGGAGAATTCTCAGACCCCCCACCACCGCCACCACCCCGCCCCCCCCACCAACCCCCCCCACCGCCACCCCCCCCCAACCCCCCCCTTCTTCTTCTTGCTCCATCGGCATTTCTTGTTTGCCTGCGAGAGCTCTCTTTCTGGTAAAACCATGTTTTCTAGCTCCTTATGCCCTTCTTGAGACTTACTTGCTTGCTGAAAAACAGGTGCTTGTACCTGTAGTCACATACCGTTGTGCTAAGCATAGAAAAAATCTCCTTCCAACGCAATCTCCAACCTTTGCCTTCTCACTTATTCAGCGATCAGTGTTTCAGCAAAACACCTTGTGCTCTCTGTCAAAACGTGCTTCCATTTCTACCTCATGCTAAGTTTCTACATTCACGCATCTTTCTGCCAAGCCTACATAGCTGTGAAACTTTCTTCCCAAACTTTCATCCTCTCCAACAAGCTCGAGCTCCAAGGACACCCTTTGGCTTTCGCTGAGTGCGCGCTGCCCACGTAGCTCTCGCTGAGCCAAGTGGGCCAGGGGAGAAGCACTTGCTGCACGAGTGTTTCAAGGTGCACGGCTTTGAAGGCAGCACCACAATCCGGGCCACGAGAAGGGCTGAGGAAGAACGTGCTGTCGTCCTGGCACCTTTCTCCTGTGTGCGAGACGTTTAACTGAAGCTCTTCGCTCGTTCTCCATGAGAGCAACTGCTGGAGGCTGCCAAGGCAGCTGCGAGCACGAAAGCATAGCCGGGCGTCTGTCTTAGAAGAAAGGCGCAGAGCCGCAGTGGGACGCGCCCTTTCCGGAGGCTGCTTGGACAAGGGGTGCTTTAGGAAGGCCTTCTGCTTTGACGCCTGCTCCTGGCTGAGCTCTAGCTGCAGGGACTCTGCAAGGCTGAAGGACTAGGAGAGTGCCTATCTCCACGCTGTGCGGTGACGCGCTAGGGCTCCGCGTTGCCTTTTGCAGAAGCGAGGACGCCCTCAGCCGGCTCGGCTTGTGAACGAGCCCTTGCTGGACTTCTGCAACTTCGGTGCACTGCACACGCAAGCCCGCTGCTCTGCGGCTTCGTTCTTCGCCTCACGTTGTCCGCACAAAAGGGAAGCCCAGCGAGGGCACTGAACTTGGCCGCTTTTGCTCGTGCATGCTGCACGCAGCCACGCTGTAGCGTGCACGCTTTCTTTGCACAGCTCTAGAGGAGAAAGGCTCACGAAGGCTGTCTGCACTTCAGGCGGCTCTCTTGAAAGCTGTTTCTTGCATCGGCGAAGTTACAGCATTTCAGGGAGTGGGTATGCAGAGCCAGCCCTACAGCTGTCAGCTACAGCTCGGAGGCATACCGGGAGCCGCTTTCTGTTCAAGTTACAAAGCATTCTATCGTTTTCTTTGCTGAGTATCTTCATACAGTACAAGCAGTAAGCACCATACACAGTGATACCTTGACATTTGCCTGTAGCCTCTCGTGACTCCTACCATTGCCGTATTATAGTCATTCTTATCCAATCGCAAGAGTAAGCAAGTTACAATTTAAGCTTACCACGGAGAATTCTCAGACCCCCCACCACCGCCACCACCCCGCCCCCCCCACCAGCCCCCCCCACCGCCACCCCCCCCCCAACCCCCCCCTTCTTCTTCTTGCTCCATCGGCATTTCTTGTTTGCCTGCGAGAGCTCTCTTTCTGGTAAAACCATGTTTTCTAGCTCCTTATGCCCTTCTTGAGACTTACTTGCTTGCTGAAAAACAGGTGCTTGTACCTGTAGTCACATACCGTTGTGCTAAGCATAGAAAAAATCTCCTTCCAACGCAATCTCCAACCTTTGCCTTCTCACTTATTCAGCGATCAGTGTTTCAGCAAAACACCTTGTGCTCTCTGTCAAAACGTGCTTCCATTTCTACCTCATGCTAAGTTTCTACATTCACGCATCTTTCTGCCAAGCCTACATAGCTGTGAAACTTTCTTCCCAAACTTTCATCCTCTCCAACAAGCTCGAGCTCCAAGGACACCCTTTGGCTTTCGCTGAGTGCGCGCTGCCCACGTAGCTCTCGCTGAGCCAAGTGGGCCAGGGGAGAAGCACTTGCTGCACGAGTGTTTCAAGGTGCACGGCTTTGAAAGCAGCACCACAATCCGGGCCACGAGAAGGGCTGAGGAAGAACGTGCTGTCGTCCTGGCACCTTTCTCCTGTGTGCGAGACGTTTAACTGAAGCTCTTCGCTCGTTCTCCATGAGAGCAACTGCTGGAGGCTGCCAAGGCAGCTGCGAGCACGAAAGCATAGCCGGGCGTCTGTCTTAGAAGAAAGGCGCAGAGCCGCAGTGGGACGCGCCCTTTCCGGAGGCTGCTTGGACAAGGGGTGCTTTAGGAAGGCCTTCTGCTTTGACGCCTGCTCCTGGCTGAGCTCTAGCTGCAGGGACTCTGCAAGGCTGAAGGACTAGGAGAGTGCCTATCTCCACGCTGTGCGGTGACGCGCTAGGGCTCCGCGTTGCCTTTTGCAGAAGCGAGGACGCCCTCAGCCGGCTCGGCTTGTGAACGAGCCCTTGCTGGACTTCTGCAACTTCGGTGCACTGCACACGCAAGCCCGCTGCTCTGCGGCTTCGTTCTTCGCCTCACGTTGTCCGCACAAAAGGGAAGCCCAGCGAGAGGGCACTGAACTTGGCCGCTTTTGCTCGTGCATGCTGCACGCAGCCACGCTGTAGCGTGCACGCTTTCTTTGCACAGCTCTAGAGGAGAAAGGCTCACGGAGGCTGTCTGCACTTCAGGCGGCTCTCTTGAAAGCTGTTTCTTGCATCGGCGAAGTTACAGCATTTCAGGGAGTGGGTATGCAGAGCCAGCCCTACAGCTGTCAGCTACAGCTCGGAGGCATACCGGGAGCCGCTTTCTGTTCAAGTTACAAAGCATTCTATCGTTTTCTTTGCTGAGTATCTTCATACAGTACAAGCAGTAAGCACCATACACAGTGATACCTTGACATTTGCCTGTAGCCTCTCGTGACTCCTACCATTGCCGTATTATAGTCATTCTTATCCAATCGCAAGAGTAAGCAAGTTACAATTTAAGCTTACCACGGAGAATTCTCAGACCCCCCACCACCGCCACCACCCCGCCCCCCCCACCAACCCCCCCCACCGCCACCCCCCCCCAACCCCCCCCTTCTTCTTCTTGCTCCATCGGCATTTCTTGTTTGCCTGCGAGAGCTCTCTTTCTGGTAAAACCATGTTTTCTAGCTCCTTATGCCCTTCTTGAGACTTACTTGCTTGCTGAAAAACAGGTGCTTGTACCTGTAGTCACATACCGTTGTGCTAAGCATAGAAAAAATCTCCTTCCAACGCAATCTCCAACCTTTGCCTTCTCACTTATTCAGCGATCAGTGTTTCAGCAAAACACCTTGTGCTCTCTGTCAAAACGTGCTTCCATTTCTACCTCATGCTAAGTTTCTACATTCACGCATCTTTCTGCCAAGCCTACATAGCTGTGAAACTTTCTTCCCAAACTTTCATCCTCTCCAACAAGCTCGAGCTCCAAGGACACCCTTTGGCTTTCGCTGAGTGCGCGCTGCCCACGTAGCTCTCGCTGAGCCAAGTGGGCCAGGGGAGAAGCACTTGCTGCACGAGTGTTTCAAGGTGCACGGCTTTGAAGGCAGCACCACAATCCGGGCCACGAGAAGGGCTGAGGAAGAACGTGCTGTCGTCCTGGCACCTTTCTCCTGTGTGCGAGACGTTTAACTGAAGCTCTTCGCTCGTTCTCCATGAGAGCAACTGCTGGAGGCTGCCAAGGCAGCTGCGAGCACGAAAGCATAGCCGGGCGTCTGTCTTAGAAGAAAGGCGCAGAGCCGCAGTGGGACGCGCCCTTTCCGGAGGCTGCTTGGACAAGGGGTGCTTTAGGAAGGCCTTCTGCTTTGACGCCTGCTCCTGGCTGAGCTCTAGCTGCAGGGACTCTGCAAGGCTGAAGGACTAGGAGAGTGCCTATCTCCACGCTGTGCGGTGACGCGCTAGGGCTCCGCGTTGCCTTTTGCAGAAGCGAGGACGCCCTCAGCCGGCTCGGCTTGTGAACGAGCCCTTGCTGGACTTCTGCAACTTCGGTGCACTGCACACGCAAGCCCGCTGCTCTGCGGCTTCGTTCTTCGCCTCACGTTGTCCGCACAAAAGGGAAGCCCAGCGAGAGGGCACTGAACTTGGCCGCTTTTGCTCGTGCATGCTGCACGCAGCCACGCTGTAGCGTGCACGCTTTCTTTGCACAGCTCTAGAGGAGAAAGGCTCACGAAGGCTGTCTGCACTTCAGGCGGCTCTCTTGAAAGCTGTTTCTTGCATCGGCGAAGTTACAGCATTTCAGGGAGTGGGTATGCAGAGCCAGCCCTACAGCTGTCAGCTACAGCTCGGAGGCATACCGGGAGCCGCTTTCTGTTCAAGTTACAAAGCATTCTATCGTTTTCTTTGCTGAGTATCTTCATACAGTACAAGCAGTAAGCACCATACACAGTGATACCTTGACATTTGCCTGTAGCCTCTCGTGACTCCTACCATTGCCGTATTATAGTCATTCTTATCCAATCGCAAGAGTAAGCAAGTTACAATTTAAGCTTACCACGGAGAATTCTCAGACCCCCCACCACCGCCACCACCCCGCCCCCCCCACCAACCCCCCCCACCGCCACCCCCCCCCAACCCCCCCCTTCTTCTTCTTGCTCCATCGGCATTTCTTGTTTGCCTGCGAGAGCTCTCTTTCTGGTAAAACCATGTTTTCTAGCTCCTTATGCCCTTCTTGAGACTTACTTGCTTGCTGAAAAACAGGTGCTTGTACCTGTAGTCACATACCGTTGTGCTAAGCATAGAAAAAATCTCCTTCCAACGCAATCTCCAACCTTTGCCTTCTCACTTATTCAGCGATCAGTGTTTCAGCAAAACACCTTGTGCTCTCTGTCAAAACGTGCTTCCATTTCTACCTCATGCTAAGTTTCTACATTCACGCATCTTTCTGCCAAGCCTACATAGCTGTGAAACTTTCTTCCCAAACTTTCATCCTCTCCAACAAGCTCGAGCTCCAAGGACACCCTTTGGCTTTCGCTGAGTGCGCGCTGCCCACGTAGCTCTCGCTGAGCCAAGTGGGCCAGGGGAGAAGCACTTGCTGCACGAGTGTTTCAAGGTGCACGGCTTTGAAGGCAGCACCACAATCCGGGCCACGAGAAGGGCTGAGGAAGAACGTGCTGTCGTCCTGGCACCTTTCTCCTGTGTGCGAGACGTTTAACTGAAGCTCTTCGCTCGTTCTCCATGAGAGCAACTGCTGGAGGCTGCCAAGGCAGCTGCGAGCACGAAAGCATAGCCGGGCGTCTGTCTTAGAAGAAAGGCGCAGAGCCGCAGTGGGACGCGCCCTTTCCGGAGGCTGCTTGGACAAGGGGTGCTTTAGGAAGGCCTGCTTTGACGCCTGCTCCTGGCTGAGCTCTAGCTGCAGGGACTCTGCAAGGCTGAAGGACTAGGAGAGTGCCTATCTCCACGCTGTGCGGTGACGCGCTAGGGCTCCGCGTTGCCTTTTGCAGAAGCGAGGACGCCCTCAGCCGGCTCGGCTTGTGAACGAGCCCTTGCTGGACTTCTGCAACTTCGGTGCACTGCACACGCAAGCCCGCTGCTCTGCGGCTTCGTTCTTCGCCTCACGTTGTCCGCACAAAAGGGAAGCCCAGCGAGGGCACTGAACTTGGCCGCTTTTGCTCGTGCATGCTGCACGCAGCCACGCTGTAGCGTGCACGCTTTCTTTGCACAGCTCTAGAGGAGAAAGGCTCACGAAGGCTGTCTGCACTTCAGGCGGCTCTCTTGAAAGCTGTTTCTTGCATCGGCGAAGTTACAGCATTTCAGGGAGTGGGTATGCAGAGCCAGCCCTACAGCTGTCAGCTACAGCTCGGAGGCATACCGGGAGCCGCTTTCTGTTCAAGTTACAAAGCATTCTATCGTTTTCTTTGCTGAGTATCTTCATACAGTACAAGCAGTAAGCACCATACACAGTGATACCTTGACATTTGCCTGTAGCCTCTCGTGACTCCTACCATTGCCGTATTATAGTCATTCTTATCCAATCGCAAGAGTAAGCAAGTTACAATTTAAGCTTACCACGGAGAATTCTCAGACCCCCCACCACCGCCACCACCCCGCCCCCCCCACCAGCCCCCCCCACCGCCACCCCCCCCCCAACCCCCCCCTTCTTCTTCTTGCTCCATCGGCATTTCTTGTTTGCCTGCGAGAGCTCTCTTTCTGGTAAAACCATGTTTTCTAGCTCCTTATGCCCTTCTTGAGACTTACTTGCTTGCTGAAAAACAGGTGCTTGTACCTGTAGTCACATACCGTTGTGCTAAGCATAGAAAAAATCTCCTTCCAACGCAATCTCCAACCTTTGCCTTCTCACTTATTCAGCGATCAGTGTTTCAGCAAAACACCTTGTGCTCTCTGTCAAAACGTGCTTCCATTTCTACCTCATGCTAAGTTTCTACATTCACGCATCTTTCTGCCAAGCCTACATAGCTGTGAAACTTTCTTCCCAAACTTTCATCCTCTCCAACAAGCTCGAGCTCCAAGGACACCCTTTGGCTTTCGCTGAGTGCGCGCTGCCCACGTAGCTCTCGCTGAGCCAAGTGGGCCAGGGGAGAAGCACTTGCTGCACGAGTGTTTCAAGGTGCACGGCTTTGAAGGCAGCACCACAATCCGGGCCACGAGAAGGGCTGAGGAAGAACGTGCTGTCGTCCTGGCACCTTTCTCCTGTGTGCGAGACGTTTAACTGAAGCTCTTCGCTCGTTCTCCATGAGAGCAACTGCTGGAGGCTGCCAAGGCAGCTGCGAGCACGAAAGCATAGCCGGGCGTCTGTCTTAGAAGAAAGGCGCAGAGCCGCAGTGGGACGCGCCCTTTCCGGAGGCTGCTTGGACAAGGGGTGCTTTAGGAAGGCCTTCTGCTTTGACGCCTGCTCCTGGCTGAGCTCTAGCTGCAGGGACTCTGCAAGGCTGAAGGACTAGGAGAGTGCCTATCTCCACGCTGTGCGGTGACGCGCTAGGGCTCCGCGTTGCCTTTTGCAGAAGCGAGGACGCCCTCAGCCGGCTCGGCTTGTGAACGAGCCCTTGCTGGACTTCTGCAACTTCGGTGCACTGCACACGCAAGCCCGCTGCTCTGCGGCTTCGTTCTTCGCCTCACGTTGTCCGCACAAAAGGGAAGCCCAGCGAGAGGGCACTGAACTTGGCCGCTTTTGCTCGTGCATGCTGCACGCAGCCACGCTGTAGCGTGCACGCTTTCTTTGCACAGCTCTAGAGGAGAAAGGCTCACGGAGGCTGTCTGCACTTCAGGCGGCTCTCTTGAAAGCTGTTTCTTGCATCGGCGAAGTTACAGCATTTCAGGGAGTGGGTATGCAGAGCCAGCCCTACAGCTGTCAGCTACAGCTCGGAGGCATACCGGGAGCCGCTTTCTGTTCAAGTTACAAAGCATTCTATCGTTTTCTTTGCTGAGTATCTTCATACAGTACAAGCAGTAAGCACCATACACAGTGATACCTTGACATTTGCCTGTAGCCTCTCGTGACTCCTACCATTGCCGTATTATAGTCATTCTTATCCAATCGCAAGAGTAAGCAAGTTACAATTTAAGCTTACCACGGAGAATTCTCAGACCCCCCACCACCGCCACCACCCCGCCCCCCCCACCAACCCCCCACCACCGCCACCCCCCCCCAACCCCCCCCTTCTTCTTCTTGCTCCATCGGCATTTCTTGTTTGCCTGCGAGAGCTCTCTTTCTGGTAAAACCATGTTTTCTAGCTCCTTATGCCCTTCTTGAGACTTACTTGCTTGCTGAAAAACAGGTGCTTGTACCTGTAGTCACATACCGTTGTGCTAAGCATAGAAAAAATCTCCTTCCAACGCAATCTCCAACCTTTGCCTTCTCACTTATTCAGCGATCAGTGTTTCAGCAAAACACCTTGTGCTCTCTGTCCAAACGTGCTTCCATTTCTACCTCATGCTAAGTTTCTACATTCACGCATCTTTCTGCCAAGCCTACATAGCTGTGAAACTTTCTTCCCAAACTTTCATCCTCTCCAACAAGCTCGAGCTCCAAGGACACCCTTTGGCTTTCGCTGAGTGCGCGCTGCCCACGTAGCTCTCGCTGAGCCAAGTGGGCCAGGGGAGAAGCACTTGCTGCACGAGTGTTTCAAGGTGCACGGCTTTGAAGGCAGCACCACAATCCGGGCCACGAGAAGGGCTGAGGAAGAACGTGCTGTCGTCCTGGCACCTTTCTCCTGTGTGCGAGACGTTTAACTGAAGCTCTTCGCTCGTTCTCCATGAGAGCAACTGCTGGAGGCTGCCAAGGCAGCTGCGAGCACGAAAGCATAGCCGGGCGTCTGTCTTAGAAGAAAGGCGCAGAGCCGCAGTGGGACGCGCCCTTTCCGGAGGCTGCTTGGACAAGGGGTGCTTTAGGAAGGCCTGCTTTGACGCCTGCTCCTGGCTGAGCTCTAGCTGCAGGGACTCTGCAAGGCTGAAGGACTAGGAGAGTGCCTATCTCCACGCTGTGCGGTGACGCGCTAGGGCTCCGCGTTGCCTTTTGCAGAAGCGAGGACGCCCTCAGCCGGCTCGGCTTGTGAACGAGCCCTTGCTGGACTTCTGCAACTTCGGTGCACTGCACACGCAAGCCCGCTGCTCTGCGGCTTCGTTCTTCGCCTCACGTTGTCCGCACAAAAGGGAAGCCCAGCGAGGGCACTGAACTTGGCCGCTTTTGCTCGTGCATGCTGCACGCAGCCACGCTGTAGCGTGCACGCTTTCTTTGCACAGCTCTAGAGGAGAAAGGCTCACGAAGGCTGTCTGCACTTCAGGCGGCTCTCTTGAAAGCTGTTTCTTGCATCGGCGAAGTTACAGCATTTCAGGGAGTGGGTATGCAGAGCCAGCCCTACAGCTGTCAGCTACAGCTCGGAGGCATACCGGGAGCCGCTTTCTGTTCAAGTTACAAAGCATTCTATCGTTTTCTTTGCTGAGTATCTTCATACAGTACAAGCAGTAAGCACCATACACAGTGATACCTTGACATTTGCCTGTAGCCTCTCGTGACTCCTACCATTGCCGTATTATAGTCATTCTTATCCAATCGCAAGAGTAAGCAAGTTACAATTTAAGCTTACCACGGAGAATTCTCAGACCCCCCACCACCGCCACCACCCCGCCCCCCCCACCAGCCCCCCCCACCGCCACCCCCCCCCCAACCCCCCCCTTCTTCTTCTTGCTCCATCGGCATTTCTTGTTTGCCTGCGAGAGCTCTCTTTCTGGTAAAACCATGTTTTCTAGCTCCTTATGCCCTTCTTGAGACTTACTTGCTTGCTGAAAAACAGGTGCTTGTACCTGTAGTCACATACCGTTGTGCTAAGCATAGAAAAAATCTCCTTCCAACGCAATCTCCAACCTTTGCCTTCTCACTTATTCAGCGATCAGTGTTTCAGCAAAACACCTTGTGCTCTCTGTCAAAACGTGCTTCCATTTCTACCTCATGCTAAGTTTCTACATTCACGCATCTTTCTGCCAAGCCTACATAGCTGTGAAACTTTCTTCCCAAACTTTCATCCTCTCCAACAAGCTCGAGCTCCAAGGACACCCTTTGGCTTTCGCTGAGTGCGCGCTGCCCACGTAGCTCTCGCTGAGCCAAGTGGGCCAGGGGAGAAGCACTTGCTGCACGAGTGTTTCAAGGTGCACGGCTTTGAAAGCAGCACCACAATCCGGGCCACGAGAAGGGCTGAGGAAGAACGTGCTGTCGTCCTGGCACCTTTCTCCTGTGTGCGAGACGTTTAACTGAAGCTCTTCGCTCGTTCTCCATGAGAGCAACTGCTGGAGGCTGCCAAGGCAGCTGCGAGCACGAAAGCATAGCCGGGCGTCTGTCTTAGAAGAAAGGCGCAGAGCCGCAGTGGGACGCGCCCTTTCCGGAGGCTGCTTGGACAAGGGGTGCTTTAGGAAGGCCTTCTGCTTTGACGCCTGCTCCTGGCTGAGCTCTAGCTGCAGGGACTCTGCAAGGCTGAAGGACTAGGAGAGTGCCTATCTCCACGCTGTGCGGTGACGCGCTAGGGCTCCGCGTTGCCTTTTGCAGAAGCGAGGACGCCCTCAGCCGGCTCGGCTTGTGAACGAGCCCTTGCTGGACTTCTGCAACTTCGGTGCACTGCACACGCAAGCCCGCTGCTCTGCGGCTTCGTTCTTCGCCTCACGTTGTCCGCACAAAAGGGAAGCCCAGCGAGAGGGCACTGAACTTGGCCGCTTTTGCTCGTGCATGCTGCACGCAGCCACGCTGTAGCGTGCACGCTTTCTTTGCACAGCTCTAGAGGAGAAAGGCTCACGGAGGCTGTCTGCACTTCAGGCGGCTCTCTTGAAAGCTGTTTCTTGCATCGGCGAAGTTACAGCATTTCAGGGAGTGGGTATGCAGAGCCAGCCCTACAGCTGTCAGCTACAGCTCGGAGGCATACCGGGAGCCGCTTTCTGTTCAAGTTACAAAGCATTCTATCGTTTTCTTTGCTGAGTATCTTCATACAGTACAAGCAGTAAGCACCATACACAGTGATACCTTGACATTTGCCTGTAGCCTCTCGTGACTCCTACCATTGCCGTATTATAGTCATTCTTATCCAATCGCAAGAGTAAGCAAGTTACAATTTAAGCTTACCACGGAGAATTCTCAGACCCCCCACCACCGCCACCACCCCGCCCCCCCCACCAACCCCCCACCACCGCCACCCCCCCCCAACCCCCCCCTTCTTCTTCTTGCTCCATCGGCATTTCTTGTTTGCCTGCGAGAGCTCTCTTTCTGGTAAAACCATGTTTTCTAGCTCCTTATGCCCTTCTTGAGACTTACTTGCTTGCTGAAAAACAGGTGCTTGTACCTGTAGTCACATACCGTTGTGCTAAGCATAGAAAAAATCTCCTTCCAACGCAATCTCCAACCTTTGCCTTCTCACTTATTCAGCGATCAGTGTTTCAGCAAAACACCTTGTGCTCTCTGTCAAAACGTGCTTCCATTTCTACCTCATGCTAAGTTTCTACATTCACGCATCTTTCTGCCAAGCCTACATAGCTGTGAAACTTTCTTCCCAAACTTTCATCCTCTCCAACAAGCTCGAGCTCCAAGGACACCCTTTGGCTTTCGCTGAGTGCGCGCTGCCCACGTAGCTCTCGCTGAGCCAAGTGGGCCAGGGGAGAAGCACTTGCTGCACGAGTGTTTCAAGGTGCACGGCTTTGAAGGCAGCACCACAATCCGGGCCACGAGAAGGGCTGAGGAAGAACGTGCTGTCGTCCTGGCACCTTTCTCCTGTGTGCGAGACGTTTAACTGAAGCTCTTCGCTCGTTCTCCATGAGAGCAACTGCTGGAGGCTGCCAAGGCAGCTGCGAGCACGAAAGCATAGCCGGGCGTCTGTCTTAGAAGAAAGGCGCAGAGCCGCAGTGGGACGCGCCCTTTCCGGAGGCTGCTTGGACAAGGGGTGCTTTAGGAAGGCCTTCTGCTTTGACGCCTGCTCCTGGCTGAGCTCTAGCTGCAGGGACTCTGCAAGGCTGAAGGACTAGGAGAGTGCCTATCTCCACGCTGTGCGGTGACGCGCTAGGGCTCCGCGTTGCCTTTTGCAGAAGCGAGGACGCCCTCAGCCGGCTCGGCTTGTGAACGAGCCCTTGCTGGACTTCTGCAACTTCGGTGCACTGCACACGCAAGCCCGCTGCTCTGCGGCTTCGTTCTTCGCCTCACGTTGTCCGCACAAAAGGGAAGCCCAGCGAGGGCACTGAACTTGGCCGCTTTTGCTCGTGCATGCTGCACGCAGCCACGCTGTAGCGTGCACGCTTTCTTTGCACAGCTCTAGAGGAGAAAGGCTCACGAAGGCTGTCTGCACTTCAGGCGGCTCTCTTGAAAGCTGTTTCTTGCATCGGCGAAGTTACAGCATTTCAGGGAGTGGGTATGCAGAGCCAGCCCTACAGCTGTCAGCTACAGCTCGGAGGCATACCGGGAGCCGCTTTCTGTTCAAGTTACAAAGCATTCTATCGTTTTCTTTGCTGAGTATCTTCATACAGTACAAGCAGTAAGCACCATACACAGTGATACCTTGACATTTGCCTGTAGCCTCTCGTGACTCCTACCATTGCCGTATTATAGTCATTCTTATCCAATCGCAAGAGTAAGCAAGTTACAATTTAAGCTTACCACGGAGAATTCTCAGACCCCCCACCACCGCCACCACCCCGCCCCCCCCACCAGCCCCCCCCACCGCCACCCCCCCCCCAACCCCCCCCTTCTTCTTCTTGCTCCATCGGCATTTCTTGTTTGCCTGCGAGAGCTCTCTTTCTGGTAAAACCATGTTTTCTAGCTCCTTATGCCCTTCTTGAGACTTACTTGCTTGCTGAAAAACAGGTGCTTGTACCTGTAGTCACATACCGTTGTGCTAAGCATAGAAAAAATCTCCTTCCAACGCAATCTCCAACCTTTGCCTTCTCACTTATTCAGCGATCAGTGTTTCAGCAAAACACCTTGTGCTCTCTGTCAAAACGTGCTTCCATTTCTACCTCATGCTAAGTTTCTACATTCACGCATCTTTCTGCCAAGCCTACATAGCTGTGAAACTTTCTTCCCAAACTTTCATCCTCTCCAACAAGCTCGAGCTCCAAGGACACCCTTTGGCTTTCGCTGAGTGCGCGCTGCCCACGTAGCTCTCGCTGAGCCAAGTGGGCCAGGGGAGAAGCACTTGCTGCACGAGTGTTTCAAGGTGCACGGCTTTGAAAGCAGCACCACAATCCGGGCCACGAGAAGGGCTGAGGAAGAACGTGCTGTCGTCCTGGCACCTTTCTCCTGTGTGCGAGACGTTTAACTGAAGCTCTTCGCTCGTTCTCCATGAGAGCAACTGCTGGAGGCTGCCAAGGCAGCTGCGAGCACGAAAGCATAGCCGGGCGTCTGTCTTAGAAGAAAGGCGCAGAGCCGCAGTGGGACGCGCCCTTTCCGGAGGCTGCTTGGACAAGGGGTGCTTTAGGAAGGCCTTCTGCTTTGACGCCTGCTCCTGGCTGAGCTCTAGCTGCAGGGACTCTGCAAGGCTGAAGGACTAGGAGAGTGCCTATCTCCACGCTGTGCGGTGACGCGCTAGGGCTCCGCGTTGCCTTTTGCAGAAGCGAGGACGCCCTCAGCCGGCTCGGCTTGTGAACGAGCCCTTGCTGGACTTCTGCAACTTCGGTGCACTGCACACGCAAGCCCGCTGCTCTGCGGCTTCGTTCTTCGCCTCACGTTGTCCGCACAAAAGGGAAGCCCAGCGAGAGGGCACTGAACTTGGCCGCTTTTGCTCGTGCATGCTGCACGCAGCCACGCTGTAGCGTGCACGCTTTCTTTGCACAGCTCTAGAGGAGAAAGGCTCACGGAGGCTGTCTGCACTTCAGGCGGCTCTCTTGAAAGCTGTTTCTTGCATCGGCGAAGTTACAGCATTTCAGGGAGTGGGTATGCAGAGCCAGCCCTACAGCTGTCAGCTACAGCTCGGAGGCATACCGGGAGCCGCTTTCTGTTCAAGTTACAAAGCATTCTATCGTTTTCTTTGCTGAGTATCTTCATACAGTACAAGCAGTAAGCACCATACACAGTGATACCTTGACATTTGCCTGTAGCCTCTCGTGACTCCTACCATTGCCGTATTATAGTCATTCTTATCCAATCGCAAGAGTAAGCAAGTTACAATTTAAGCTTACCACGGAGAATTCTCAGACCCCCCACCACCGCCACCACCCCGCCCCCCCCACCAACCCCCCACCACCGCCACCCCCCCCCAACCCCCCCCTTCTTCTTCTTGCTCCATCGGCATTTCTTGTTTGCCTGCGAGAGCTCTCTTTCTGGTAAAACCATGTTTTCTAGCTCCTTATGCCCTTCTTGAGACTTACTTGCTTGCTGAAAAACAGGTGCTTGTACCTGTAGTCACATACCGTTGTGCTAAGCATAGAAAAAATCTCCTTCCAACGCAATCTCCAACCTTTGCCTTCTCACTTATTCAGCGATCAGTGTTTCAGCAAAACACCTTGTGCTCTCTGTCAAAACGTGCTTCCATTTCTACCTCATGCTAAGTTTCTACATTCACGCATCTTTCTGCCAAGCCTACATAGCTGTGAAACTTTCTTCCCAAACTTTCATCCTCTCCAACAAGCTCGAGCTCCAAGGACACCCTTTGGCTTTCGCTGAGTGCGCGCTGCCCACGTAGCTCTCGCTGAGCCAAGTGGGCCAGGGGAGAAGCACTTGCTGCACGAGTGTTTCAAGGTGCACGGCTTTGAAGGCAGCACCACAATCCGGGCCACGAGAAGGGCTGAGGAAGAACGTGCTGTCGTCCTGGCACCTTTCTCCTGTGTGCGAGACGTTTAACTGAAGCTCTTCGCTCGTTCTCCATGAGAGCAACTGCTGGAGGCTGCCAAGGCAGCTGCGAGCACGAAAGCATAGCCGGGCGTCTGTCTTAGAAGAAAGGCGCAGAGCCGCAGTGGGACGCGCCCTTTCCGGAGGCTGCTTGGACAAGGGGTGCTTTAGGAAGGCCTTCTGCTTTGACGCCTGCTCCTGGCTGAGCTCTAGCTGCAGGGACTCTGCAAGGCTGAAGGACTAGGAGAGTGCCTATCTCCACGCTGTGCGGTGACGCGCTAGGGCTCCGCGTTGCCTTTTGCAGAAGCGAGGACGCCCTCAGCCGGCTCGGCTTGTGAACGAGCCCTTGCTGGACTTCTGCAACTTCGGTGCACTGCACACGCAAGCCCGCTGCTCTGCGGCTTCGTTCTTCGCCTCACGTTGTCCGCACAAAAGGGAAGCCCAGCGAGAGGGCACTGAACTTGGCCGCTTTTGCTCGTGCATGCTGCACGCAGCCACGCTGTAGCGTGCACGCTTTCTTTGCACAGCTCTAGAGGAGAAAGGCTCACGGAGGCTGTCTGCACTTCAGGCGGCTCTCTTGAAAGCTGTTTCTTGCATCGGCGAAGTTACAGCATTTCAGGGAGTGGGTATGCAGAGCCAGCCCTACAGCTGTCAGCTACAGCTCGGAGGCATACCGGGAGCCGCTTTCTGTTCAAGTTACAAAGCATTCTATCGTTTTCTTTGCTGAGTATCTTCATACAGTACAAGCAGTAAGCACCATACACAGTGATACCTTGACATTTGCCTGTAGCCTCTCGTGACTCCTACCATTGCCGTATTATAGTCATTCTTATCCAATCGCAAGAGTAAGCAAGTTACAATTTAAGCTTACCACGGAGAATTCTCAGACCCCCCACCACCGCCACCACCCCGCCCCCCCCACCAACCCCCCACCACCGCCACCCCCCCCCAACCCCCCCCTTCTTCTTCTTGCTCCATCGGCATTTCTTGTTTGCCTGCGAGAGCTCTCTTTCTGGTAAAACCATGTTTTCTAGCTCCTTATGCCCTTCTTGAGACTTACTTGCTTGCTGAAAAACAGGTGCTTGTACCTGTAGTCACATACCGTTGTGCTAAGCATAGAAAAAATCTCCTTCCAACGCAATCTCCAACCTTTGCCTTCTCACTTATTCAGCGATCAGTGTTTCAGCAAAACACCTTGTGCTCTCTGTCAAAACGTGCTTCCATTTCTACCTCATGCTAAGTTTCTACATTCACGCATCTTTCTGCCAAGCCTACATAGCTGTGAAACTTTCTTCCCAAACTTTCATCCTCTCCAACAAGCTCGAGCTCCAAGGACACCCTTTGGCTTTCGCTGAGTGCGCGCTGCCCACGTAGCTCTCGCTGAGCCAAGTGGGCCAGGGGAGAAGCACTTGCTGCACGAGTGTTTCAAGGTGCACGGCTTTGAAGGCAGCACCACAATCCGGGCCACGAGAAGGGCTGAGGAAGAACGTGCTGTCGTCCTGGCACCTTTCTCCTGTGTGCGAGACGTTTAACTGAAGCTCTTCGCTCGTTCTCCATGAGAGCAACTGCTGGAGGCTGCCAAGGCAGCTGCGAGCACGAAAGCATAGCCGGGCGTCTGTCTTAGAAGAAAGGCGCAGAGCCGCAGTGGGACGCGCCCTTTCCGGAGGCTGCTTGGACAAGGGGTGCTTTAGGAAGGCCTTCTGCTTTGACGCCTGCTCCTGGCTGAGCTCTAGCTGCAGGGACTCTGCAAGGCTGAAGGACTAGGAGAGTGCCTATCTCCACGCTGTGCGGTGACGCGCTAGGGCTCCGCGTTGCCTTTTGCAGAAGCGAGGACGCCCTCAGCCGGCTCGGCTTGTGAACGAGCCCTTGCTGGACTTCTGCAACTTCGGTGCACTGCACACGCAAGCCCGCTGCTCTGCGGCTTCGTTCTTCGCCTCACGTTGTCCGCACAAAAGGGAAGCCCAGCGAGGGCACTGAACTTGGCCGCTTTTGCTCGTGCATGCTGCACGCAGCCACGCTGTAGCGTGCACGCTTTCTTTGCACAGCTCTAGAGGAGAAAGGCTCACGAAGGCTGTCTGCACTTCAGGCGGCTCTCTTGAAAGCTGTTTCTTGCATCGGCGAAGTTACAGCATTTCAGGGAGTGGGTATGCAGAGCCAGCCCTACAGCTGTCAGCTACAGCTCGGAGGCATACCGGGAGCCGCTTTCTGTTCAAGTTACAAAGCATTCTATCGTTTTCTTTGCTGAGTATCTTCATACAGTACAAGCAGTAAGCACCATACACAGTGATACCTTGACATTTGCCTGTAGCCTCTCGTGACTCCTACCATTGCCGTATTATAGTCATTCTTATCCAATCGCAAGAGTAAGCAAGTTACAATTTAAGCTTACCACGGAGAATTCTCAGACCCCCCACCACCGCCACCACCCCGCCCCCCCCACCAACCCCCCCCACCGCCACCCCCCCCCAACCCCCCCCTTCTTCTTCTTGCTCCATCGGCATTTCTTGTTTGCCTGCGAGAGCTCTCTTTCTGGTAAAACCATGTTTTCTAGCTCCTTATGCCCTTCTTGAGACTTACTTGCTTGCTGAAAAACAGGTGCTTGTACCTGTAGTCACATACCGTTGTGCTAAGCATAGAAAAAATCTCCTTCCAACGCAATCTCCAACCTTTGCCTTCTCACTTATTCAGCGATCAGTGTTTCAGCAAAACACCTTGTGCTCTCTGTCAAAACGTGCTTCCATTTCTACCTCATGCTAAGTTTCTACATTCACGCATCTTTCTGCCAAGCCTACATAGCTGTGAAACTTTCTTCCCAAACTTTCATCCTCTCCAACAAGCTCGAGCTCCAAGGACACCCTTTGGCTTTCGCTGAGTGCGCGCTGCCCACGTAGCTCTCGCTGAGCCAAGTGGGCCAGGGGAGAAGCACTTGCTGCACGAGTGTTTCAAGGTGCACGGCTTTGAAGGCAGCACCACAATCCGGGCCACGAGAAGGGCTGAGGAAGAACGTGCTGTCGTCCTGGCACCTTTCTCCTGTGTGCGAGACGTTTAACTGAAGCTCTTCGCTCGTTCTCCATGAGAGCAACTGCTGGAGGCTGCCAAGGCAGCTGCGAGCACGAAAGCATAGCCGGGCGTCTGTCTTAGAAGAAAGGCGCAGAGCCGCAGTGGGACGCGCCCTTTCCGGAGGCTGCTTGGACAAGGGGTGCTTTAGGAAGGCCTTCTGCTTTGACGCCTGCTCCTGGCTGAGCTCTAGCTGCAGGGACTCTGCAAGGCTGAAGGACTAGGAGAGTGCCTATCTCCACGCTGTGCGGTGACGCGCTAGGGCTCCGCGTTGCCTTTTGCAGAAGCGAGGACGCCCTCAGCCGGCTCGGCTTGTGAACGAGCCCTTGCTGGACTTCTGCAACTTCGGTGCACTGCACACGCAAGCCCGCTGCTCTGCGGCTTCGTTCTTCGCCTCACGTTGTCCGCACAAAAGGGAAGCCCAGCGAGGGCACTGAACTTGGCCGCTTTTGCTCGTGCATGCTGCACGCAGCCACGCTGTAGCGTGCACGCTTTCTTTGCACAGCTCTAGAGGAGAAAGGCTCACGAAGGCTGTCTGCACTTCAGGCGGCTCTCTTGAAAGCTGTTTCTTGCATCGGCGAAGTTACAGCATTTCAGGGAGTGGGTATGCAGAGCCAGCCCTACAGCTGTCAGCTACAGCTCGGAGGCATACCGGGAGCCGCTTTCTGTTCAAGTTACAAAGCATTCTATCGTTTTCTTTGCTGAGTATCTTCATACAGTACAAGCAGTAAGCACCATACACAGTGATACCTTGACATTTGCCTGTAGCCTCTCGTGACTCCTACCATTGCCGTATTATAGTCATTCTTATCCAATCGCAAGAGTAAGCAAGTTACAATTTAAGCTTACCACGGAGAATTCTCAGACCCCCCACCACCGCCACCACCCCGCCCCCCCCACCAGCCCCCCCCACCGCCACCCCCCCCCCAACCCCCCCCTTCTTCTTCTTGCTCCATCGGCATTTCTTGTTTGCCTGCGAGAGCTCTCTTTCTGGTAAAACCATGTTTTCTAGCTCCTTATGCCCTTCTTGAGACTTACTTGCTTGCTGAAAAACAGGTGCTTGTACCTGTAGTCACATACCGTTGTGCTAAGCATAGAAAAAATCTCCTTCCAACGCAATCTCCAACCTTTGCCTTCTCACTTATTCAGCGATCAGTGTTTCAGCAAAACACCTTGTGCTCTCTGTCAAAACGTGCTTCCATTTCTACCTCATGCTAAGTTTCTACATTCACGCATCTTTCTGCCAAGCCTACATAGCTGTGAAACTTTCTTCCCAAACTTTCATCCTCTCCAACAAGCTCGAGCTCCAAGGACACCCTTTGGCTTTCGCTGAGTGCGCGCTGCCCACGTAGCTCTCGCTGAGCCAAGTGGGCCAGGGGAGAAGCACTTGCTGCACGAGTGTTTCAAGGTGCACGGCTTTGAAGGCAGCACCACAATCCGGGCCACGAGAAGGGCTGAGGAAGAACGTGCTGTCGTCCTGGCACCTTTCTCCTGTGTGCGAGACGTTTAACTGAAGCTCTTCGCTCGTTCTCCATGAGAGCAACTGCTGGAGGCTGCCAAGGCAGCTGCGAGCACGAAAGCATAGCCGGGCGTCTGTCTTAGAAGAAAGGCGCAGAGCCGCAGTGGGACGCGCCCTTTCCGGAGGCTGCTTGGACAAGGGGTGCTTTAGGAAGGCCTTCTGCTTTGACGCCTGCTCCTGGCTGAGCTCTAGCTGCAGGGACTCTGCAAGGCTGAAGGACTAGGAGAGTGCCTATCTCCACGCTGTGCGGTGACGCGCTAGGGCTCCGCGTTGCCTTTTGCAGAAGCGAGGACGCCCTCAGCCGGCTCGGCTTGTGAACGAGCCCTTGCTGGACTTCTGCAACTTCGGTGCACTGCACACGCAAGCCCGCTGCTCTGCGGCTTCGTTCTTCGCCTCACGTTGTCCGCACAAAAGGGAAGCCCAGCGAGGGCACTGAACTTGGCCGCTTTTGCTCGTGCATGCTGCACGCAGCCACGCTGTAGCGTGCACGCTTTCTTTGCACAGCTCTAGAGGAGAAAGGCTCACGAAGGCTGTCTGCACTTCAGGCGGCTCTCTTGAAAGCTGTTTCTTGCATCGGCGAAGTTACAGCATTTCAGGGAGTGGGTATGCAGAGCCAGCCCTACAGCTGTCAGCTACAGCTCGGAGGCATACCGGGAGCCGCTTTCTGTTCAAGTTACAAAGCATTCTATCGTTTTCTTTGCTGAGTATCTTCATACAGTACAAGCAGTAAGCACCATACACAGTGATACCTTGACATTTGCCTGTAGCCTCTCGTGACTCCTACCATTGCCGTATTATAGTCATTCTTATCCAATCGCAAGAGTAAGCAAGTTACAATTTAAGCTTACCACGGAGAATTCTCAGACCCCCCACCACCGCCACCACCCCGCCCCCCCCACCAGCCCCCCCCACCGCCACCCCCCCCCCAACCCCCCCCTTCTTCTTCTTGCTCCATCGGCATTTCTTGTTTGCCTGCGAGAGCTCTCTTTCTGGTAAAACCATGTTTTCTAGCTCCTTATGCCCTTCTTGAGACTTACTTGCTTGCTGAAAAACAGGTGCTTGTACCTGTAGTCACATACCGTTGTGCTAAGCATAGAAAAAATCTCCTTCCAACGCAATCTCCAACCTTTGCCTTCTCACTTATTCAGCGATCGGTGTTTCAGCAAAACACCTTGTGCTCTCTGTCAAAACGTGCTTCCATTTCTACCTCATGCTAAGTTTCTACATTCACGCATCTTTCTGCCAAGCCTACATAGCTGTGAAACTTTCTTCCCAAACTTTCATCCTCTCCAACAAGCTCGAGCTCCAAGGACACCCTTTGGCTTTCGCTGAGTGCGCGCTGCCCACGTAGCTCTCGCTGAGCCAAGTGGGCCAGGGGAGAAGCACTTGCTGCACGAGTGTTTCAAGGTGCACGGCTTTGAAGGCAGCACCACAATCCGGGCCACGAGAAGGGCTGAGGAAGAACGTGCTGTCGTCCTGGCACCTTTCTCCTGTGTGCGAGACGTTTAACTGAAGCTCTTCGCTCGTTCTCCATGAGAGCAACTGCTGGAGGCTGCCAAGGCAGCTGCGAGCACGAAAGCATAGCCGGGCGTCTGTCTTAGAAGAAAGGCGCAGAGCCGCAGTGGGACGCGCCCTTTCCGGAGGCTGCTTGGACAAGGGGTGCTTTAGGAAGGCCTTCTGCTTTGACGCCTGCTCCTGGCTGAGCTCTAGCTGCAGGGACTCTGCAAGGCTGAAGGACTAGGAGAGTGCCTATCTCCACGCTGTGCGGTGACGCGCTAGGGCTCCGCGTTGCCTTTTGCAGAAGCGAGGACGCCCTCAGCCGGCTCGGCTTGTGAACGAGCCCTTGCTGGACTTCTGCAACTTCGGTGCACTGCACACGCAAGCCCGCTGCTCTGCGGCTTCGTTCTTCGCCTCACGTTGTCCGCACAAAAGGGAAGCCCAGCGAGAGGGCACTGAACTTGGCCGCTTTTGCTCGTGCATGCTGCACGCAGCCACGCTGTAGCGTGCACGCTTTCTTTGCACAGCTCTAGAGGAGAAAGGCTCACGAAGGCTGTCTGCACTTCAGGCGGCTCTCTTGAAAGCTGTTTCTTGCATCGGCGAAGTTACAGCATTTCAGGGAGTGGGTATGCAGAGCCAGCCCTACAGCTGTCAGCTACAGCTCGGAGGCATACCGGGAGCCGCTTTCTGTTCAAGTTACAAAGCATTCTATCGTTTTCTTTGCTGAGTATCTTCATACAGTACAAGCAGTAAGCACCATACACAGTGATACCTTGACATTTGCCTGTAGCCTCTCGTGACTCCTACCATTGCCGTATTATAGTCATTCTTATCCAATCGCAAGAGTAAGCAAGTTACAATTTAAGCTTACCACGGAGAATTCTCAGACCCCCCACCACCGCCACCACCCCGCCCCCCCCACCAGCCCCCCCCCCCGCCACCCCCCCCAACCCCCCCCTTCTTCTTCTTGCTCCATCGGCATTTCTTGTTTGCCTGCGAGAGCTCTCTTTCTGGTAAAACCATGTTTTCTAGCTCCTTATGCCCTTCTTGAGACTTACTTGCTTGCTGAAAAACAGGTGCTTGTACCTGTAGTCACATACCGTTGTGCTAAGCATAGAAAAAATCTCCTTCCAACGCAATCTCCAACCTTTGCCTTCTCACTTATTCAGCGATCAGTGTTTCAGCAAAACACCTTGTGCTCTCTGTCAAAACGTGCTTCCATTTCTACCTCATGCTAAGTTTCTACATTCACGCATCTTTCTGCCAAGCCTACATAGCTGTGAAACTTTCTTCCCAAACTTTCATCCTCTCCAACAAGCTCGAGCTCCAAGGACACCCTTTGGCTTTCGCTGAGTGCGCGCTGCCCACGTAGCTCTCGCTGAGCCAAGTGGGCCAGGGGAGAAGCACTTGCTGCACGAGTGTTTCAAGGTGCACGGCTTTGAAGGCAGCACCACAATCCGGGCCACGAGAAGGGCTGAGGAAGAACGTGCTGTCGTCCTGGCACCTTTCTCCTGTGTGCGAGACGTTTAACTGAAGCTCTTCGCTCGTTCTCCATGAGAGCAACTGCTGGAGGCTGCCAAGGCAGCTGCGAGCACGAAAGCATAGCCGGGCGTCTGTCTTAGAAGAAAGGCGCAGAGCCGCAGTGGGACGCGCCCTTTCCGGAGGCTGCTTGGACAAGGGGTGCTTTAGGAAGGCCTTCTGCTTTGACGCCTGCTCCTGGCTGAGCTCTAGCTGCAGGGACTCTGCAAGGCTGAAGGACTAGGAGAGTGCCTATCTCCACGCTGTGCGGTGACGCGCTAGGGCTCCGCGTTGCCTTTTGCAGAAGCGAGGACGCCCTCAGCCGGCTCGGCTTGTGAACGAGCCCTTGCTGGACTTCTGCAACTTCGGTGCACTGCACACGCAAGCCCGCTGCTCTGCGGCTTCGTTCTTCGCCTCACGTTGTCCGCACAAAAGGGAAGCCCAGCGAGGGCACTGAACTTGGCCGCTTTTGCTCGTGCATGCTGCACGCAGCCACGCTGTAGCGTGCACGCTTTCTTTGCACAGCTCTAGAGGAGAAAGGCTCACGAAGGCTGTCTGCACTTCAGGCGGCTCTCTTGAAAGCTGTTTCTTGCATCGGCGAAGTTACAGCATTTCAGGGAGTGGGTATGCAGAGCCAGCCCTACAGCTGTCAGCTACAGCTCGGAGGCATACCGGGAGCCGCTTTCTGTTCAAGTTACAAAGCATTCTATCGTTTTCTTTGCTGAGTATCTTCATACAGTACAAGCAGTAAGCACCATACACAGTGATACCTTGACATTTGCCTGTAGCCTCTCGTGACTCCTACCATTGCCGTATTATAGTCATTCTTATCCAATCGCAAGAGTAAGCAAGTTACAATTTAAGCTTACCACGGAGAATTCTCAGACCCCCCACCACCGCCACCACCCCGCCCCCCCCACCAGCCCCCCCCCCCGCCACCCCCCCCCAACCCCCCCCTTCTTCTTCTTGCTCCATCGGCATTTCTTGTTTGCCTGCGAGAGCTCTCTTTCTGGTAAAACCATGTTTTCTAGCTCCTTATGCCCTTCTTGAGACTTACTTGCTTGCTGAAAAACAGGTGCTTGTACCTGTAGTCACATACCGTTGTGCTAAGCATAGAAAAAATCTCCTTCCAACGCAATCTCCAACCTTTGCCTTCTCACTTATTCAGCGATCAGTGTTTCAGCAAAACACCTTGTGCTCTCTGTCAAAACGTGCTTCCATTTCTACCTCATGCTAAGTTTCTACATTCACGCATCTTTCTGCCAAGCCTACATAGCTGTGAAACTTTCTTCCCAAACTTTCATCCTCTCCAACAAGCTCGAGCTCCAAGGACACCCTTTGGCTTTCGCTGAGTGCGCGCTGCCCACGTAGCTCTCGCTGAGCCAAGTGGGCCAGGGGAGAAGCACTTGCTGCACGAGTGTTTCAAGGTGCACGGCTTTGAAGGCAGCACCACAATCCGGGCCACGAGAAGGGCTGAGGAAGAACGTGCTGTCGTCCTGGCACCTTTCTCCTGTGTGCGAGACGTTTAACTGAAGCTCTTCGCTCGTTCTCCATGAGAGCAACTGCTGGAGGCTGCCAAGGCAGCTGCGAGCACGAAAGCATAGCCGGGCGTCTGTCTTAGAAGAAAGGCGCAGAGCCGCAGTGGGACGCGCCCTTTCCGGAGGCTGCTTGGACAAGGGGTGCTTTAGGAAGGCCTTCTGCTTTGACGCCTGCTCCTGGCTGAGCTCTAGCTGCAGGGACTCTGCAAGGCTGAAGGACTAGGAGAGTGCCTATCTCCACGCTGTGCGGTGACGCGCTAGGGCTCCGCGTTGCCTTTTGCAGAAGCGAGGACGCCCTCAGCCGGCTCGGCTTGTGAACGAGCCCTTGCTGGACTTCTGCAACTTCGGTGCACTGCACACGCAAGCCCGCTGCTCTGCGGCTTCGTTCTTCGCCTCACGTTGTCCGCACAAAAGGGAAGCCCAGCGAGAGGGCACTGAACTTGGCCGCTTTTGCTCGTGCATGCTGCACGCAGCCACGCTGTAGCGTGCACGCTTTCTTTGCACAGCTCTAGAGGAGAAAGGCTCACGGAGGCTGTCTGCACTTCAGGCGGCTCTCTTGAAAGCTGTTTCTTGCATCGGCGAAGTTACAGCATTTCAGGGAGTGGGTATGCAGAGCCAGCCCTACAGCTGTCAGCTACAGCTCGGAGGCATACCGGGAGCCGCTTTCTGTTCAAGTTACAAAGCATTCTATCGTTTTCTTTGCTGAGTATCTTCATACAGTACAAGCAGTAAGCACCATACACAGTGATACCTTGACATTTGCCTGTAGCCTCTCGTGACTCCTACCATTGCCGTATTATAGTCATTCTTATCCAATCGCAAGAGTAAGCAAGTTACAATTTAAGCTTACCACGGAGAATTCTCAGACCCCCCACCACCGCCACCACCCCGCCCCCCCCACCAGCCCCCCCCACCGCCACCCCCCCCCCAACCCCCCCCTTCTTCTTCTTGCTCCATCGGCATTTCTTGTTTGCCTGCGAGAGCTCTCTTTCTGGTAAAACCATGTTTTCTAGCTCCTTATGCCCTTCTTGAGACTTACTTGCTTGCTGAAAAACAGGTGCTTGTACCTGTAGTCACATACCGTTGTGCTAAGCATAGAAAAAATCTCCTTCCAACGCAATCTCCAACCTTTGCCTTCTCACTTATTCAGCGATCAGTGTTTCAGCAAAACACCTTGTGCTCTCTGTCAAAACGTGCTTCCATTTCTACCTCATGCTAAGTTTCTACATTCACGCATCTTTCTGCCAAGCCTACATAGCTGTGAAACTTTCTTCCCAAACTTTCATCCTCTCCAACAAGCTCGAGCTCCAAGGACACCCTTTGGCTTTCGCTGAGTGCGCGCTGCCCACGTAGCTCTCGCTGAGCCAAGTGGGCCAGGGGAGAAGCACTTGCTGCACGAGTGTTTCAAGGTGCACGGCTTTGAAGGCAGCACCACAATCCGGGCCACGAGAAGGGCTGAGGAAGAACGTGCTGTCGTCCTGGCACCTTTCTCCTGTGTGCGAGACGTTTAACTGAAGCTCTTCGCTCGTTCTCCATGAGAGCAACTGCTGGAGGCTGCCAAGGCAGCTGCGAGCACGAAAGCATAGCCGGGCGTCTGTCTTAGAAGAAAGGCGCAGAGCCGCAGTGGGACGCGCCCTTTCCGGAGGCTGCTTGGACAAGGGGTGCTTTAGGAAGGCCTTCTGCTTTGACGCCTGCTCCTGGCTGAGCTCTAGCTGCAGGGACTCTGCAAGGCTGAAGGACTAGGAGAGTGCCTATCTCCACGCTGTGCGGTGACGCGCTAGGGCTCCGCGTTGCCTTTTGCAGAAGCGAGGACGCCCTCAGCCGGCTCGGCTTGTGAACGAGCCCTTGCTGGACTTCTGCAACTTCGGTGCACTGCACACGCAAGCCCGCTGCTCTGCGGCTTCGTTCTTCGCCTCACGTTGTCCGCACAAAAGGGAAGCCCAGCGAGAGGGCACTGAACTTGGCCGCTTTTGCTCGTGCATGCTGCACGCAGCCACGCTGTAGCGTGCACGCTTTCTTTGCACAGCTCTAGAGGAGAAAGGCTCACGAAGGCTGTCTGCACTTCAGGCGGCTCTCTTGAAAGCTGTTTCTTGCATCGGCGAAGTTACAGCATTTCAGGGAGTGGGTATGCAGAGCCAGCCCTACAGCTGTCAGCTACAGCTCGGAGGCATACCGGGAGCCGCTTTCTGTTCAAGTTACAAAGCATTCTATCGTTTTCTTTGCTGAGTATCTTCATACAGTACAAGCAGTAAGCACCATACACAGTGATACCTTGACATTTGCCTGTAGCCTCTCGTGACTCCTACCATTGCCGTATTATAGTCATTCTTATCCAATCGCAAGAGTAAGCAAGTTACAATTTAAGCTTACCACGGAGAATTCTCAGACCCCCCACCACCGCCACCACCCCGCCCCCCCCACCAGCCCCCCCCCCCGCCACCCCCCCCAACCCCCCCCTTCTTCTTCTTGCTCCATCGGCATTTCTTGTTTGCCTGCGAGAGCTCTCTTTCTGGTAAAACCATGTTTTCTAGCTCCTTATGCCCTTCTTGAGACTTACTTGCTTGCTGAAAAACAGGTGCTTGTACCTGTAGTCACATACCGTTGTGCTAAGCATAGAAAAAATCTCCTTCCAACGCAATCTCCAACCTTTGCCTTCTCACTTATTCAGCGATCAGTGTTTCAGCAAAACACCTTGTGCTCTCTGTCAAAACGTGCTTCCATTTCTACCTCATGCTAAGTTTCTACATTCACGCATCTTTCTGCCAAGCCTACATAGCTGTGAAACTTTCTTCCCAAACTTTCATCCTCTCCAACAAGCTCGAGCTCCAAGGACACCCTTTGGCTTTCGCTGAGTGCGCGCTGCCCACGTAGCTCTCGCTGAGCCAAGTGGGCCAGGGGAGAAGCACTTGCTGCACGAGTGTTTCAAGGTGCACGGCTTTGAAGGCAGCACCACAATCCGGGCCACGAGAAGGGCTGAGGAAGAACGTGCTGTCGTCCTGGCACCTTTCTCCTGTGTGCGAGACGTTTAACTGAAGCTCTTCGCTCGTTCTCCATGAGAGCAACTGCTGGAGGCTGCCAAGGCAGCTGCGAGCACGAAAGCATAGCCGGGCGTCTGTCTTAGAAGAAAGGCGCAGAGCCGCAGTGGGACGCGCCCTTTCCGGAGGCTGCTTGGACAAGGGGTGCTTTAGGAAGGCCTTCTGCTTTGACGCCTGCTCCTGGCTGAGCTCTAGCTGCAGGGACTCTGCAAGGCTGAAGGACTAGGAGAGTGCCTATCTCCACGCTGTGCGGTGACGCGCTAGGGCTCCGCGTTGCCTTTTGCAGAAGCGAGGACGCCCTCAGCCGGCTCGGCTTGTGAACGAGCCCTTGCTGGACTTCTGCAACTTCGGTGCACTGCACACGCAAGCCCGCTGCTCTGCGGCTTCGTTCTTCGCCTCACGTTGTCCGCACAAAAGGGAAGCCCAGCGAGGGCACTGAACTTGGCCGCTTTTGCTCGTGCATGCTGCACGCAGCCACGCTGTAGCGTGCACGCTTTCTTTGCACAGCTCTAGAGGAGAAAGGCTCACGAAGGCTGTCTGCACTTCAGGCGGCTCTCTTGAAAGCTGTTTCTTGCATCGGCGAAGTTACAGCATTTCAGGGAGTGGGTATGCAGAGCCAGCCCTACAGCTGTCAGCTACAGCTCGGAGGCATACCGGGAGCCGCTTTCTGTTCAAGTTACAAAGCATTCTATCGTTTTCTTTGCTGAGTATCTTCATACAGTACAAGCAGTAAGCACCATACACAGTGATACCTTGACATTTGCCTGTAGCCTCTCGTGACTCCTACCATTGCCGTATTATAGTCATTCTTATCCAATCGCAAGAGTAAGCAAGTTACAATTTAAGCTTACCACGGAGAATTCTCAGACCCCCCACCACCGCCACCACCCCGCCCCCCCCACCAGCCCCCCCCACCGCCACCCCCCCCCCAACCCCCCCCTTCTTCTTCTTGCTCCATCGGCATTTCTTGTTTGCCTGCGAGAGCTCTCTTTCTGGTAAAACCATGTTTTCTAGCTCCTTATGCCCTTCTTGAGACTTACTTGCTTGCTGAAAAACAGGTGCTTGTACCTGTAGTCACATACCGTTGTGCTAAGCATAGAAAAAATCTCCTTCCAACGCAATCTCCAACCTTTGCCTTCTCACTTATTCAGCGATCGGTGTTTCAGCAAAACACCTTGTGCTCTCTGTCAAAACGTGCTTCCATTTCTACCTCATGCTAAGTTTCTACATTCACGCATCTTTCTGCCAAGCCTACATAGCTGTGAAACTTTCTTCCCAAACTTTCATCCTCTCCAACAAGCTCGAGCTCCAAGGACACCCTTTGGCTTTCGCTGAGTGCGCGCTGCCCACGTAGCTCTCGCTGAGCCAAGTGGGCCAGGGGAGAAGCACTTGCTGCACGAGTGTTTCAAGGTGCACGGCTTTGAAGGCAGCACCACAATCCGGGCCACGAGAAGGGCTGAGGAAGAACGTGCTGTCGTCCTGGCACCTTTCTCCTGTGTGCGAGACGTTTAACTGAAGCTCTTCGCTCGTTCTCCATGAGAGCAACTGCTGGAGGCTGCCAAGGCAGCTGCGAGCACGAAAGCATAGCCGGGCGTCTGTCTTAGAAGAAAGGCGCAGAGCCGCAGTGGGACGCGCCCTTTCCGGAGGCTGCTTGGACAAGGGGTGCTTTAGGAAGGCCTTCTGCTTTGACGCCTGCTCCTGGCTGAGCTCTAGCTGCAGGGACTCTGCAAGGCTGAAGGACTAGGAGAGTGCCTATCTCCACGCTGTGCGGTGACGCGCTAGGGCTCCGCGTTGCCTTTTGCAGAAGCGAGGACGCCCTCAGCCGGCTCGGCTTGTGAACGAGCCCTTGCTGGACTTCTGCAACTTCGGTGCACTGCACACGCAAGCCCGCTGCTCTGCGGCTTCGTTCTTCGCCTCACGTTGTCCGCACAAAAGGGAAGCCCAGCGAGAGGGCACTGAACTTGGCCGCTTTTGCTCGTGCATGCTGCACGCAGCCACGCTGTAGCGTGCACGCTTTCTTTGCACAGCTCTAGAGGAGAAAGGCTCACGAAGGCTGTCTGCACTTCAGGCGGCTCTCTTGAAAGCTGTTTCTTGCATCGGCGAAGTTACAGCATTTCAGGGAGTGGGTATGCAGAGCCAGCCCTACAGCTGTCAGCTACAGCTCGGAGGCATACCGGGAGCCGCTTTCTGTTCAAGTTACAAAGCATTCTATCGTTTTCTTTGCTGAGTATCTTCATACAGTACAAGCAGTAAGCACCATACACAGTGATACCTTGACATTTGCCTGTAGCCTCTCGTGACTCCTACCATTGCCGTATTATAGTCATTCTTATCCAATCGCAAGAGTAAGCAAGTTACAATTTAAGCTTACCACGGAGAATTCTCAGACCCCCCACCACCGCCACCACCCCGCCCCCCCCACCAGCCCCCCCCCCCGCCACCCCCCCCCAACCCCCCCCTTCTTCTTCTTGCTCCATCGGCATTTCTTGTTTGCCTGCGAGAGCTCTCTTTCTGGTAAAACCATGTTTTCTAGCTCCTTATGCCCTTCTTGAGACTTACTTGCTTGCTGAAAAACAGGTGCTTGTACCTGTAGTCACATACCGTTGTGCTAAGCATAGAAAAAATCTCCTTCCAACGCAATCTCCAACCTTTGCCTTCTCACTTATTCAGCGATCAGTGTTTCAGCAAAACACCTTGTGCTCTCTGTCAAAACGTGCTTCCATTTCTACCTCATGCTAAGTTTCTACATTCACGCATCTTTCTGCCAAGCCTACATAGCTGTGAAACTTTCTTCCCAAACTTTCATCCTCTCCAACAAGCTCGAGCTCCAAGGACACCCTTTGGCTTTCGCTGAGTGCGCGCTGCCCACGTAGCTCTCGCTGAGCCAAGTGGGCCAGGGGAGAAGCACTTGCTGCACGAGTGTTTCAAGGTGCACGGCTTTGAAGGCAGCACCACAATCCGGGCCACGAGAAGGGCTGAGGAAGAACGTGCTGTCGTCCTGGCACCTTTCTCCTGTGTGCGAGACGTTTAACTGAAGCTCTTCGCTCGTTCTCCATGAGAGCAACTGCTGGAGGCTGCCAAGGCAGCTGCGAGCACGAAAGCATAGCCGGGCGTCTGTCTTAGAAGAAAGGCGCAGAGCCGCAGTGGGACGCGCCCTTTCCGGAGGCTGCTTGGACAAGGGGTGCTTTAGGAAGGCCTTCTGCTTTGACGCCTGCTCCTGGCTGAGCTCTAGCTGCAGGGACTCTGCAAGGCTGAAGGACTAGGAGAGTGCCTATCTCCACGCTGTGCGGTGACGCGCTAGGGCTCCGCGTTGCCTTTTGCAGAAGCGAGGACGCCCTCAGCCGGCTCGGCTTGTGAACGAGCCCTTGCTGGACTTCTGCAACTTCGGTGCACTGCACACGCAAGCCCGCTGCTCTGCGGCTTCGTTCTTCGCCTCACGTTGTCCGCACAAAAGGGAAGCCCAGCGAGGGCACTGAACTTGGCCGCTTTTGCTCGTGCATGCTGCACGCAGCCACGCTGTAGCGTGCACGCTTTCTTTGCACAGCTCTAGAGGAGAAAGGCTCACGAAGGCTGTCTGCACTTCAGGCGGCTCTCTTGAAAGCTGTTTCTTGCATCGGCGAAGTTACAGCATTTCAGGGAGTGGGTATGCAGAGCCAGCCCTACAGCTGTCAGCTACAGCTCGGAGGCATACCGGGAGCCGCTTTCTGTTCAAGTTACAAAGCATTCTATCGTTTTCTTTGCTGAGTATCTTCATACAGTACAAGCAGTAAGCACCATACACAGTGATACCTTGACATTTGCCTGTAGCCTCTCGTGACTCCTACCATTGCCGTATTATAGTCATTCTTATCCAATCGCAAGAGTAAGCAAGTTACAATTTAAGCTTACCACGGAGAATTCTCAGACCCCCCACCACCGCCACCACCCCGCCCCCCCCACCAGCCCCCCCCACCGCCACCCCCCCCCCAACCCCCCCCTTCTTCTTCTTGCTCCATCGGCATTTCTTGTTTGCCTGCGAGAGCTCTCTTTCTGGTAAAACCATGTTTTCTAGCTCCTTATGCCCTTCTTGAGACTTACTTGCTTGCTGAAAAACAGGTGCTTGTACCTGTAGTCACATACCGTTGTGCTAAGCATAGAAAAAATCTCCTTCCAACGCAATCTCCAACCTTTGCCTTCTCACTTATTCAGCGATCGGTGTTTCAGCAAAACACCTTGTGCTCTCTGTCAAAACGTGCTTCCATTTCTACCTCATGCTAAGTTTCTACATTCACGCATCTTTCTGCCAAGCCTACATAGCTGTGAAACTTTCTTCCCAAACTTTCATCCTCTCCAACAAGCTCGAGCTCCAAGGACACCCTTTGGCTTTCGCTGAGTGCGCGCTGCCCACGTAGCTCTCGCTGAGCCAAGTGGGCCAGGGGAGAAGCACTTGCTGCACGAGTGTTTCAAGGTGCACGGCTTTGAAGGCAGCACCACAATCCGGGCCACGAGAAGGGCTGAGGAAGAACGTGCTGTCGTCCTGGCACCTTTCTCCTGTGTGCGAGACGTTTAACTGAAGCTCTTCGCTCGTTCTCCATGAGAGCAACTGCTGGAGGCTGCCAAGGCAGCTGCGAGCACGAAAGCATAGCCGGGCGTCTGTCTTAGAAGAAAGGCGCAGAGCCGCAGTGGGACGCGCCCTTTCCGGAGGCTGCTTGGACAAGGGGTGCTTTAGGAAGGCCTTCTGCTTTGACGCCTGCTCCTGGCTGAGCTCTAGCTGCAGGGACTCTGCAAGGCTGAAGGACTAGGAGAGTGCCTATCTCCACGCTGTGCGGTGACGCGCTAGGGCTCCGCGTTGCCTTTTGCAGAAGCGAGGACGCCCTCAGCCGGCTCGGCTTGTGAACGAGCCCTTGCTGGACTTCTGCAACTTCGGTGCACTGCACACGCAAGCCCGCTGCTCTGCGGCTTCGTTCTTCGCCTCACGTTGTCCGCACAAAAGGGAAGCCCAGCGAGAGGGCACTGAACTTGGCCGCTTTTGCTCGTGCATGCTGCACGCAGCCACGCTGTAGCGTGCACGCTTTCTTTGCACAGCTCTAGAGGAGAAAGGCTCACGAAGGCTGTCTGCACTTCAGGCGGCTCTCTTGAAAGCTGTTTCTTGCATCGGCGAAGTTACAGCATTTCAGGGAGTGGGTATGCAGAGCCAGCCCTACAGCTGTCAGCTACAGCTCGGAGGCATACCGGGAGCCGCTTTCTGTTCAAGTTACAAAGCATTCTATCGTTTTCTTTGCTGAGTATCTTCATACAGTACAAGCAGTAAGCACCATACACAGTGATACCTTGACATTTGCCTGTAGCCTCTCGTGACTCCTACCATTGCCGTATTATAGTCATTCTTATCCAATCGCAAGAGTAAGCAAGTTACAATTTAAGCTTACCACGGAGAATTCTCAGACCCCCCACCACCGCCACCACCCCGCCCCCCCCACCAGCCCCCCCCCCCGCCACCCCCCCCCAACCCCCCCCTTCTTCTTCTTGCTCCATCGGCATTTCTTGTTTGCCTGCGAGAGCTCTCTTTCTGGTAAAACCATGTTTTCTAGCTCCTTATGCCCTTCTTGAGACTTACTTGCTTGCTGAAAAACAGGTGCTTGTACCTGTAGTCACATACCGTTGTGCTAAGCATAGAAAAAATCTCCTTCCAACGCAATCTCCAACCTTTGCCTTCTCACTTATTCAGCGATCAGTGTTTCAGCAAAACACCTTGTGCTCTCTGTCAAAACGTGCTTCCATTTCTACCTCATGCTAAGTTTCTACATTCACGCATCTTTCTGCCAAGCCTACATAGCTGTGAAACTTTCTTCCCAAACTTTCATCCTCTCCAACAAGCTCGAGCTCCAAGGACACCCTTTGGCTTTCGCTGAGTGCGCGCTGCCCACGTAGCTCTCGCTGAGCCAAGTGGGCCAGGGGAGAAGCACTTGCTGCACGAGTGTTTCAAGGTGCACGGCTTTGAAGGCAGCACCACAATCCGGGCCACGAGAAGGGCTGAGGAAGAACGTGCTGTCGTCCTGGCACCTTTCTCCTGTGTGCGAGACGTTTAACTGAAGCTCTTCGCTCGTTCTCCATGAGAGCAACTGCTGGAGGCTGCCAAGGCAGCTGCGAGCACGAAAGCATAGCCGGGCGTCTGTCTTAGAAGAAAGGCGCAGAGCCGCAGTGGGACGCGCCCTTTCCGGAGGCTGCTTGGACAAGGGGTGCTTTAGGAAGGCCTTCTGCTTTGACGCCTGCTCCTGGCTGAGCTCTAGCTGCAGGGACTCTGCAAGGCTGAAGGACTAGGAGAGTGCCTATCTCCACGCTGTGCGGTGACGCGCTAGGGCTCCGCGTTGCCTTTTGCAGAAGCGAGGACGCCCTCAGCCGGCTCGGCTTGTGAACGAGCCCTTGCTGGACTTCTGCAACTTCGGTGCACTGCACACGCAAGCCCGCTGCTCTGCGGCTTCGTTCTTCGCCTCACGTTGTCCGCACAAAAGGGAAGCCCAGCGAGGGCACTGAACTTGGCCGCTTTTGCTCGTGCATGCTGCACGCAGCCACGCTGTAGCGTGCACGCTTTCTTTGCACAGCTCTAGAGGAGAAAGGCTCACGAAGGCTGTCTGCACTTCAGGCGGCTCTCTTGAAAGCTGTTTCTTGCATCGGCGAAGTTACAGCATTTCAGGGAGTGGGTATGCAGAGCCAGCCCTACAGCTGTCAGCTACAGCTCGGAGGCATACCGGGAGCCGCTTTCTGTTCAAGTTACAAAGCATTCTATCGTTTTCTTTGCTGAGTATCTTCATACAGTACAAGCAGTAAGCACCATACACAGTGATACCTTGACATTTGCCTGTAGCCTCTCGTGACTCCTACCATTGCCGTATTATAGTCATTCTTATCCAATCGCAAGAGTAAGCAAGTTACAATTTAAGCTTACCACGGAGAATTCTCAGACCCCCCACCACCGCCACCACCCCGCCCCCCCCACCAGCCCCCCCCACCGCCACCCCCCCCCCAACCCCCCCCTTCTTCTTCTTGCTCCATCGGCATTTCTTGTTTGCCTGCGAGAGCTCTCTTTCTGGTAAAACCATGTTTTCTAGCTCCTTATGCCCTTCTTGAGACTTACTTGCTTGCTGAAAAACAGGTGCTTGTACCTGTAGTCACATACCGTTGTGCTAAGCATAGAAAAAATCTCCTTCCAACGCAATCTCCAACCTTTGCCTTCTCACTTATTCAGCGATCGGTGTTTCAGCAAAACACCTTGTGCTCTCTGTCAAAACGTGCTTCCATTTCTACCTCATGCTAAGTTTCTACATTCACGCATCTTTCTGCCAAGCCTACATAGCTGTGAAACTTTCTTCCCAAACTTTCATCCTCTCCAACAAGCTCGAGCTCCAAGGACACCCTTTGGCTTTCGCTGAGTGCGCGCTGCCCACGTAGCTCTCGCTGAGCCAAGTGGGCCAGGGGAGAAGCACTTGCTGCACGAGTGTTTCAAGGTGCACGGCTTTGAAGGCAGCACCACAATCCGGGCCACGAGAAGGGCTGAGGAAGAACGTGCTGTCGTCCTGGCACCTTTCTCCTGTGTGCGAGACGTTTAACTGAAGCTCTTCGCTCGTTCTCCATGAGAGCAACTGCTGGAGGCTGCCAAGGCAGCTGCGAGCACGAAAGCATAGCCGGGCGTCTGTCTTAGAAGAAAGGCGCAGAGCCGCAGTGGGACGCGCCCTTTCCGGAGGCTGCTTGGACAAGGGGTGCTTTAGGAAGGCCTTCTGCTTTGACGCCTGCTCCTGGCTGAGCTCTAGCTGCAGGGACTCTGCAAGGCTGAAGGACTAGGAGAGTGCCTATCTCCACGCTGTGCGGTGACGCGCTAGGGCTCCGCGTTGCCTTTTGCAGAAGCGAGGACGCCCTCAGCCGGCTCGGCTTGTGAACGAGCCCTTGCTGGACTTCTGCAACTTCGGTGCACTGCACACGCAAGCCCGCTGCTCTGCGGCTTCGTTCTTCGCCTCACGTTGTCCGCACAAAAGGGAAGCCCAGCGAGAGGGCACTGAACTTGGCCGCTTTTGCTCGTGCATGCTGCACGCAGCCACGCTGTAGCGTGCACGCTTTCTTTGCACAGCTCTAGAGGAGAAAGGCTCACGAAGGCTGTCTGCACTTCAGGCGGCTCTCTTGAAAGCTGTTTCTTGCATCGGCGAAGTTACAGCATTTCAGGGAGTGGGTATGCAGAGCCAGCCCTACAGCTGTCAGCTACAGCTCGGAGGCATACCGGGAGCCGCTTTCTGTTCAAGTTACAAAGCATTCTATCGTTTTCTTTGCTGAGTATCTTCATACAGTACAAGCAGTAAGCACCATACACAGTGATACCTTGACATTTGCCTGTAGCCTCTCGTGACTCCTACCATTGCCGTATTATAGTCATTCTTATCCAATCGCAAGAGTAAGCAAGTTACAATTTAAGCTTACCACGGAGAATTCTCAGACCCCCCACCACCGCCACCACCCCGCCCCCCCCACCAGCCCCCCCCCCCGCCACCCCCCCCCAACCCCCCCCTTCTTCTTCTTGCTCCATCGGCATTTCTTGTTTGCCTGCGAGAGCTCTCTTTCTGGTAAAACCATGTTTTCTAGCTCCTTATGCCCTTCTTGAGACTTACTTGCTTGCTGAAAAACAGGTGCTTGTACCTGTAGTCACATACCGTTGTGCTAAGCATAGAAAAAATCTCCTTCCAACGCAATCTCCAACCTTTGCCTTCTCACTTATTCAGCGATCAGTGTTTCAGCAAAACACCTTGTGCTCTCTGTCAAAACGTGCTTCCATTTCTACCTCATGCTAAGTTTCTACATTCACGCATCTTTCTGCCAAGCCTACATAGCTGTGAAACTTTCTTCCCAAACTTTCATCCTCTCCAACAAGCTCGAGCTCCAAGGACACCCTTTGGCTTTCGCTGAGTGCGCGCTGCCCACGTAGCTCTCGCTGAGCCAAGTGGGCCAGGGGAGAAGCACTTGCTGCACGAGTGTTTCAAGGTGCACGGCTTTGAAGGCAGCACCACAATCCGGGCCACGAGAAGGGCTGAGGAAGAACGTGCTGTCGTCCTGGCACCTTTCTCCTGTGTGCGAGACGTTTAACTGAAGCTCTTCGCTCGTTCTCCATGAGAGCAACTGCTGGAGGCTGCCAAGGCAGCTGCGAGCACGAAAGCATAGCCGGGCGTCTGTCTTAGAAGAAAG